>NW_010529115.1:7473-19748 GCF_000687285.1 Phaethon lepturus | reverse complement strand
GTCTTCCTCCGAGAGATCTCGAGCCCCATCAAAATGCAGGAGGAGAAGAAGAAGAAGAAGGGGAAAGAAAAAAGATTTCCTTTCCCTTACAGGAGCATGCCAAAATCCAGCAGCTTTCGACAGAAGAGGTGGTCGCTGCTACGGGGGCCAGGCCAGCCCGCGGCCGGGGCTGGATGGAGAGGGCATGGTCACCGGGATGGAGAGGGCATGGTCACCGGGATGGAGAGGGCATGGTCGCCTGGGGTACTGCTACCGCGCGGCGGGCGCATTGGCTTCCAGCGTCGCCCAGGGAGGGGAGGGCGGAGAGGGCGGAGGGGCTACGCGAGGTTTGCTGTGGGGACCCTTTGCAAGGTGAGGACCTGCAGGAGCACTCAAAGGGATGAGGTCAGCCATCTGCCTCATCTTCTCTTGCAGTGCCAGTGAAAAAGAAGGGTGAAAACCAGCAGAGTTTACACGTGACTTTGCGTGTTCTGGCATGGGGCTCAGTCAATTTGTTTGCCACCTGACTGCGTGTTTTGGAGAGTGGCCCGGGCAAATGACTAGGCCACTGATGAGCTCTTGGCTGGAGCTCACACCACTGGTCTTGACAGAAGGAATCGCCAGATGTGAGAGATGCCAGCGGCAGAAGATGACAGAAGAAAAACAATGTTGTGAAGGATAGCTGGATTTCCCAGGTGGTTAAAGGGGATCGACCTGCGAAATGGTCGGACTTCACCGATAACTGGAGAGGGGTGTTGAGGAGCCTTCTGGGTCTGACCTAGGATAATAACCCAAACCTCTTGTTCTGACCACAGCACAGGTGTCTAAGCTGCTTCTGTGGTCAGGATGACCGGGAGGGAGCAAGCTGCCTTCCCCCACTGGTGGGATGGACTGAGCATCCTGGTGTCACCAGGCATCTTCCCAAGCAAACATTCGAACACTGAGACTGCAGGCCAGAGGTCTTTCCTAGAGCCTCACAGGCAAAATACACCTCAGACAGCTTCACCCACCCAAAAATGAGGCACCTGAGTCTAAGCATCCCTTTGGAGCCGGTGGAGAGGGATGGCAGTGCTGCCCAAAGCTGATTCACTCACCCCGAATTTGAAGTGTGAGATGGATGGAAAAAAACACCTGCCAAAGTGACGGTTCTTTTTCCATCAGTTGCAACAAAAGCCTGGACTTCCCAGGCTACACCGCTAATACTGGAAGACACATCAGTCTTTTCTGCACCAAAGACCATGGGGTTTCATCGGGTTGCTCCTGAACTGAGTCCCGCAGTTTGTCTTTGGCTGAAGCACAATTTTAATAAATGGCATATTCCTCGATCCACAGAATTCAGTGAGGTTGGTCTTGACAAAATGCCGAAGACCAGAGCGTAGAGATGTAGAGATGAAAATGCAGAAACTTCCATATGGTACCTCCTCAAGTGCAGGGAAGTTCTGTAGCCATGGGTATCCTTGGGTATATCCTTATATATTTACCCCAATAACTACTCACATTGTTATTTACACTTTGTTATTTTGCTGTATGCAAAGTCTCACTTGGGAATAAAGCAATCTGATTTGGTTAATTTTTAAGTCGTGTTTTTAAAAATGCACTAAACAAAAGGGTTGAAGCAAAAATTTTAATTATTTAATGTAAAGCAAATTGGGGTAAGCACCACCCCAGCATCAACCTGCTTCAGCCAAGCGAAAGTCAGTTCATCAGGAAGGAGAGGCCAGATTTATCATTTTGGTTGGCCGCGGTTTCCAGGGCAGGAGTCTCATTGCGGAAGCCTCTTGTTTTGCTTTGTTTTGCTTTTAATTCGAGAAGACACAAGTCAAAAGAGAAACTTGCCGATGAGCAGGCGATGTAGTATTTAGATCGTCAACATGGGCGTAAGTGACGGAGAAGGGAGGAAGCGGGAGATGTTTGTAGATATTGTGCTCTGGAAATATGCGAAGAACCTTCAAAGGGACCGCACGACCTGATAAAAGAGCATATTAAAACTTGGCAACATGTCAGGTTACGTGCACAATGTGTTAATCAGAAGCCTTCCAGCCTTCCACTCCTGGACTGTCGCAGCCAATACTGAAGAAGGGGATGCCAACACACTTGAACACAAAAGCAGTGGTCTGAAGATCATGCAGCCTTTACCACTTGGATCTGAAAGGGAACAGAGCCTGAAACCAAAAGATGTTGCTTACAGAAATACACACAGGAGTCCCCAGCACGTCCCTGTGCATGCACGGAGCTATGGGACACAGCCCAGGTAGAGTGTCCCTTTCTCCAGTGCTTGGCTTTTCAGCTGGAGAAACCCACAGGCCCATTCTGCGTCTTGCCATCGATGAAACCCCGACACGCGTGGCAGATACGTGGGTTGATCTTCACTTCAGCTTCTTGGTATTTGACGAGATCCAAACTCCTGACTTGATCTAGATTTCCCCACTCGACGCTCTCCAAGGCATGGCAGCTGGGCTTGGGCACAGTGCAGCTAGCCGGTGAGATAGCCATGTCCGAGCCCAGAGAAAACCAGGAAACTAAATCCATTTCTTGGTAAAAAGAAAAGTTTTATTGCTCATAGTTTTAGGACAGAAATAATTGGGGCAGAAAGAGGTTGGTTGGGGTTTTTATTATTCCCCAGGCCAAATCCCCATAGGGGTCCCTAGCAGGAGCTGGCTCAGTACAGGAATAACCAGATTACAAGGAGGAAAAGTCAGCCCAAGCCCTGAGGTCTCCAAAAACCTGCTTCTGTGCCCAGGAACATAGCAACTCCCCAAACCTACCATGACTTGGGTGGAAAGCTGAGGTTGCTCTGTGCCCATCAGGGCAGAAGAGCTTCCTTCAGAGCTCTGGGCAGCAAGAGATGCTTGGCTTCGCCCCCAGAGTTGTCCTCCTTGTGCCCTGTGCCCCAAGGGGCTACCGGGTGCACCCAGGCACCGCCTTGCTCAGACCATAGACCGAGATGAAACTCATGGGTGGGACGAGGCATTTGGGACCTAGAGCCCCTGTTCAGCCACACTTCCAGCATCTGCAGGAACCACCAAGGGAAACGGGATGGGTAACAGGCACACGCAGCGGCAACAGCTTTTAGCCATAAGGTTTCCGTGCTTTTGCCTTCAAAAAGCCTTTTTTGACTTACTCAGGTTAGGCTTAAGCTACTGCTCTTGTTCCTTCGAGCCCAGAGCAGCTAATGAGGCTGTGTTCTGGCTGCTTTTTTTTTCTCCTGTGCTCATCCTGCTGGGATCTCAGCTCCGGTTCAGTTATATTGTAATAATACATACCGTAAGGCTTTCCTAACCCTGAGATTCCCCCAGGCAGATTTTGTAGTGTATCCACTTAAAATGATACTAATGAAACAACTTTTACTTAATTAAAGTCAATTATTGACTAAGCCATATGCTCAGCCATGCTCACTCGCTGGCTGGTAGAAAATGGTTGGATTTCCCATCTTACCACCCGACTCTGAGCAAGGATTTCAGATATTAGCTGGCTTTCTGATAGTCAGCGTGCTGTTAAACGGTAAAGCAGCCAGGCTTGTGGCGAGCCAGTAGCTCCTGGCGGGTTGGGTAGGTTGGTTGTAAACGGGAAAGGCAGCCGGGCTTGGGGGGAGCCAGTAGCTCCTGGCTGTTTGGGTGAGTTTTTACTGGGGACAGTACTGGGGTCAGGTAAGGGCAGGTTTTTGCAGATCCTAGAAGTTAGGGCTGCAATTTTTCTACTTTATGGTAAAATTGCAGTAACTTCACTATGAAGCTTCCTAATGAACTTCAACAGAGCTTATTTTTGGCCTGAAGACATGTCCGTGGAGGACAAGAAGACAAGCAGTCTGCAGGTAATTGAAGCAGGTAAGAGGCTGGTTCTTGGGGTGGGTTTTTTGTTTCTTTGTATTTTTCAGAAATAATTTTTATGCCCTAAACTAGCAAATTTCAGGGGTTCCTACCCATTTTCACCATGGAATTATTTCAGCTATTCATTTAATCTCATTTCTTCCCCTGAACAAGACTCATACGACCCAAATACCTCATTTCAGCATCTCTGTTAAAAAAGAGGGTTTATACTTCTTGGGCTAGACTCACAAGATGCCCCTTCCCAACCAGCCTGAGCGTCACCTCCCTCGCCTAGCCTGAGGGCTCAGCACCTCTCCATGCAGCCGCCTCTCAGATCCCATCCCTGCCGGCTTCCAGCGGGGCTGTCAGGTAAAAGGGGACCCTTGCTCCCACCATTTTGTAACAGCACCCTAAATCCTGTCATGAATCCATCCCTTTGTTTCTGCAGCTCGTGCCTGCAAAGAGATGAAAGGTGCTCCAAGAAAACAAGTTACTCCGCAAACGGAGGAACTAATGAAGCCCAATTCCCCGCAGGTTTGCCTCTTGTAGTTGGATTCTCTGATGTCTAGAGCGGTGTGAACTCAGGCTAGAAGATGCCCCACACCCAGGGCTTTCCGAGCGGCTTTCTTCTCCCAGGTGGATTCTCCAGTGTCTCATTAAGATTGAACACATTCTGCAGGCTTGCCCTCTCTCCAGCTGTTAGTGGGGTTTTGGTGTTACATCCGATTGCTTTATTTAATCGTATATTTGTAGACCGCATTTATCAAGCACAGCTAAATGTGGTTAAAGCTGGCCAATGAGCTCAAGTGTCTCTGGGTGGAAAGACAAGTGGTAGATGCACACACAAAACTGCGTGATTTCAGACATCATTTTTCTTTGGAAAACAGATTAAAAGTAAATGTTCTATTTATAGGTGCCACAAACTTGCAGATGATTCCTGTTTCGGGCTGGCCAGTGGACCAAAACCAAACGGACACAAGTTTTCCATTCAGTCCGTGAATATAAGACTTCCTCATCATGAACAAGCTCAAAGCACGCTCCCCTCCCTCCCTCCAGCCCCACCGAGGATTGCAGCTCAAGCAGGACATGAAGATAGCGGTACCCAGAGCCCCATCTCAGCACCAGCATCTGCAATCGCACGTGGTAAAACACAAACGCGGACTCAGGAGAGCAGAATAGATGAAGACAGCGAAGCAAGGACGTGCATGCAGGAGGGTGATCGCACAAACCAGCACGTATGCACATGGTAGATCAAAGCTGATATTCATCCATACGCCTTATGCTGTGGATTCTGCAAAGCCAGTGTGGGTCTAGTCAGGTTCACGGTGCTCAGAGACGTTACTTGTTGCAGTCTCATGAGAAACCAGCGCTGAACTGCAAAGCTGACTGAATCTGCTGGTGAGCAAATAAAAGTGCACACAGCTTTCCCTGGCAGTCTCAGTTGTACCGGAGGTCTTGTCTCTCCTGCTGGAGCAGAGTAACGTGGCTGATGTGTACAGTGCGTGCAGATCAGGAGAGAGCTCACTGTCACGGGCAGCGGTGGTGGGGTGTAGCCCTTCCACCGGGGAGGAAGGAATCAGTATCAAAATCAATAGCTCCTCTTCTCAGGAAGGAGAATTATCTAAGCAGGGAGAAGTGGTTCCCTTGCAGCTGGTTGATTTTGGTAATCCATTATTAATGCTTGAGTTACAGGCCTGGCACTCTCAAAGGTCATGTTGGTATAAGAGCACATCAGTTGTTTCCAAACACGTCACCCTGCAGCACCTTTGCCGTGGCCAGGGGAGTTAATAAGGTAATTCTTGCTAGCCTCTGCCAGTGGCTTCTCTCTAGCAAGGTCTCCAAGAAGCCACCACCTTTGCCGACACAAAATCTTGATACAAGGGCAAATACCAAGACACAGCCCATCCCTTTTGGGCTGCATTTCATCCCTGTCAGAGAGGAGAACCTGCATTGTGTCTTCCTTGCCACAGCGAGGTGTCGGTTATTGAACAGTCTCAAAGGGAATCAATGGCATTATAGACAGGAAACCTGAATGAAAAAACTAAGGATGCAATCAAAAGGAAGGATGGTGAACTTGGACGAGGTCATGGTTTAGTTTAGGAGCTGTGATACTCTTTAGATTCAGACTCAGCAGTCTTGACATCTAGTATTCATGTGGCTTTGAAGCAGATGGGTGAAGCTACCTTACCTCATTTAGTCCCATAAGATTTTTGCTCCTTTTAATGTATATCTCCCAAGAACATCTCAAATTTTCTGAGAATAGCTGTATCACAGCATGGAATAGCTCTGAACCAAAATCCCAAACCCAGATCCAACTTCAGACATAAGCCTGCAGCTCAAACCTATCTTTGCTATCGGCCAGCCCCAAAAAGCCTGAGCTCCGAGAAAGATTATCTGAAATGTAGTTGAGAAAGAAATGATAGGACCTCAAAGGAGCCCTTGAATATTAAGTAAATAAATGAAATCAGTCAATAGCCTAAGGAACTCTTTAGAGTCAAGCCTGAGGCCACAATGGGATACTAGAGAAGTTCCGTCACTGTATTTCATGGTGGTATAAATTTGCCCTAAGCTGTAAGAATCAGGATAGGACAGAAAACATTTGCTTTTGTACCCACCATCACAACAAAATGTTCTCCTCCAGTCAGACAACTTCTTGGCGAGCACAGGGAAAGGCTCACTTTGGGACTCAAGCCACGTGCGGGACAACTGCTTCACCTGGGAAGGACACTAAAGAGAAGGTGATGACATCTTCAAAGTGAGCAAGCGGTCCTCTGAGCCACCAGGTAAGTGAACACTGCTCTCCAACGGCTTTGCATCGTGTGACTGGAGTCTCTAACATCTAATTAACTAGGAGGAAGGTATCTGGGGTATTCCGAGCCCCTGCTGGGTGCATATTCAGGTGTCCCATGAGGGCTGGGCACAGACTGTAGTCCCTTCCTCAGGAGTTAGTTCGTGAGACATTTTTCTCTATACGGCTGCTAGTTTCCTTGAAACCTGCAGGGACATAACATTGTTGAGACCTGCGTGCTCTTGCCAAATCTGTAAATCTGGCATGTAATAACTGTTTAACTGTCATTATGGTGGAGCAGACGGGTGTGCTTGCACACACAGAGATGGCATCATGACACGGGCAACGTTCTCACAAAACCAGGATAAAAACTAGCACCCTTCTTGAAGGAATGTTTGTAAAGACGAAAATTACTCACGCCAAAGCACACTTACAAAGCGCCTATTTCCATGGCTAGCCTTCAGCTCAGTCAGGGTGCATGCGTATCTCTCTGGCGGGAGGACCTTCTCAGGGTGTGGGGTTGAGTCCCATCTTGTTCCAGCTGAAAAGGGCAACGTGAAGGCCATGTCCTGGCAGAGAATTCATTTCAGACAAAGTGGAGTTTAGCCACTTTATTTCAGAAGGTCACAGCCTGGCATCTGTGAGCCCCCCTGCACACACCTGAAGATGCTGGAAGGCAGGGCTAAGGACAGCAGAGGTGCCATAAGGGCTTGCAGCACTGCAGAGCTTCCAGGGTTTATTCCATCTATAGGTCAGACTGAAACTCTCTCCTGGCTTAAAATGCACCTCCCCACACCTCCTCTACAAATGTTTCCATTATGCTAGGAGCCATCGCACTCCCTCCTTAGCCAAGGAAGGCAAAGTCTGAGCAGTACAGGGTCTTGTGTTGGTGTCATCAAGCTGGACATTAAGTAAAGGGCAAATCAGCCAGCACAGAACAAGGTTGGGCACAGATGGTGGGCGAGGTCACCTGTGGGAGATGCTGAAGAACAGGCAAGACAAACTTTTAGCTGGATATGGTTTAGGCTTGATCCAGCTTCACAATAAAGGACGAACTTCCTGAGGTCTCCATCCAGCATAATTTGCCAGAATTTTATTGAGCTACTAAGTTCTCCCTCTGCAAAAGCCATGGACAAATTCCATCTCCTTCACTCGTTCATGCTTTATGCTGAACCCCTTTCCTTCACAGGAGCATTTGCTCCAGGGAGTGCTGAGCAGACTGTGCCATAGACTGTCCCATATAGATTCCATAGAATCCATATGGGGTGGGCGGGCAATCTGAAGAGACACCAGCGAACCCTCCTTTTCCCATGGAGAAATGGAGAACATAGCTGAGAGTAAATCCCAGCAAACTATACAAGCACGGGGGCTTGTCTCCCGTTTACCAGAGGAGCCGGTCACTTTACCAATAGCTATGCTCAGAAATATGCTTTTATCAATAGCTGAATACACTCAAGCCAGCATTTAAATGACTCACATTAGTGTCTCTGTTGCCCCTGTACCATGTCATGAGGTCACATATTGCACATGTTAATGACCCCCAGGGTGAGAGAGCGGTTTCTGGTGTCTAGCCCACACTCCTCTTTATTCAGTCCCTGTGCACGCCCTAGGTTTTCGCCCTTGTCACTTATTTTATTCTGAATCCAAACACTGCCACACAATGCACTTGACCTTTGCCCTGGAGGGAACACACTTGGGATGAAGGAAGAATTCACTCTTTATTCCTTTCTAATTCTAGTTGTTACTATACCATCACGGACAAATCCCCACTTGCACAATAGAAATCAAGTCGTCTGTTCTCGCTAGTTCTGGGACTTTCGACAGGAGTTCCTCCTCCTGCCACAGACGGTCCAGCTTTTGCCTGGGTCGGGTTCCCACATTCTACATCTGTCCCGATTAACCCTTGTCACGACGCGGCCGCAGCTGCAGCAGGGATGAGCGGGATGGGTTTTCTGCCCCTGCCAACCTGGTTGTATATGACAAGAATCTGGCAGAGGCAGGTAGCTGACTTGCACTGCACACGTGGCACATTTCACCGCCCAGCACATGACTCCTTGCTTTTTGGGGGGTTTCCTGGGACTGTGCATCTGCTGTGGATGGGTGGCCAGCGTAGGATGAGCTCTGGGCTGCAAACGCGGTGTGAGGGACATCCAGCTTCCGAAATAGGCAGCCGTCTGCACAGGGCATCCGTCTAGCCAAACTGTGTGGAGACCTAAGGAGAAACGGCAGGTCCAGGCTGGCAAATGGCCATCACATCCCATGTCCTCCACAGTCATGACTCCTCCTGCTCTAAATTATACACTTAACTGCGAAGCCATGTTACCTGAGTTTTCCTTTCGGGCTGGAAGTTGATTCTGCCTCTCTAAGATACGAACCACCCTTGGAAGGCACTCCCATTTTTTGGAATCTCTAGCAGGATCTCCAGGGCACCCCTTGTGCCCTTCACTGGGTCACATGCTGAGATGCAGACTGGAAAAAGTCCATCATTTCACTGAAGCCAGCAGAGCTCCTCCACGATGCTGCTGCTCCGTGGCAGAGTGAAGGCAATGGGCTAGATGCTCCTGCTTAATTAATTGGCTTAAACGCCCGAAAACTGGCCCAGGAACTGAAGCCAAGCAGAATGTTTCAAGCTGTTTTTTTCAATGGAGGTGAGTTCCCAACATCTGAAATATAGAGCGAGGTGTGGGGCGAAAGAAAAGAGATTTTCCTCACGTCCTCATTTAGTTTCCATCAGCTTTTAAAAGTAAAACCTTCAGGTTTCCTTACCAGTACGACCCTCCCTCCTCGATTTCATGAACAGAGCTGGGTTAGACCAGTTTTCCCACAACACACCTTGCTCTTGAATTACTAGTAATTTGTATGGAGTCCGCACATTGATCTCATGGAAGCCTCGTATTTACCCACTGCGTGCATCTTTGAAAGCCATGTGGTTGCGACACGAACCTGCCCTCAGAAATCTCAGCTGTACTTGTGCAGAAGGCTTGAGGTCAGGCTTGGCTCATCTCTCCAAGTCCCCAGTGTACCTTCAGACATTCATCTGCTCTAGGTCATTTTTGTATTAGTGATTCCAATGGACTTCACACCTTCTCGTTACCTATTTGTGTTGATTTACCACCTTGAAGTCGCATAAATGGGCTAAGACCTATCTGTACCAGGAGCACCGCAAATCCTGAGTGCTCAGATGACTCCTCGATCAAAGAGCATCTACCTAAATGCACAACAAAAGGCAGAAGATGGAAGAAAACTGATCTGAAAAAAGCTCAACCCTTGGAGACCATAGTCGGTTTGGTGAGGACAGTAACAGCACAACCACTGTCACAGCTCCTGAGAAGGTATCCAAGCAAAGAAGAGTTTGGGGAGGGTTTGCAAGAGGAAAAGGAGGGAGCCACTATAGGGATGTTTATAGGCAGCTCCTCCAGCCTGCTGGGACTCAGCTGCCTCCACACCAGATGAATGGGTGGGTAGGAATGTCCCAAATATCAGCCCACACCTTGGGCTGTTCCACCTGCACAAAACCAGCTGACGAAGAGCCTTGTGCACTGCCTGCCGCCTTAGCTGTCCATCATCTACACGGGACACCACAAGGGAGACTCAGCTGGAGCCAAATCACTTAACCCCCTGAAAGACCAGTCTCTGTTTTCCCAGAGAACCAGAGAACAGCCTTCTTGGGCTACAAGCGTTTATCCATCCTTTCTTTTTCTTTTTTTTTCTTCCTGTTGTGTTAACAGAGCATCTAATGTGACTAAATAGGACAACCTGCTCTCCCATCCTCATAAAAAATAAATGATGTGCTTTCTCTGGACTACCTTCCCCCACCTCCTGGTGCTTTTCCCACCAGGCAACTCTTGGAGCTGTCCTCCCTTGGGCAGACCTCATGGAGGGGCCTGGGAACCTCCCCCAACCACATCACAGCGGTGGGAGCCATTGGCTTGAGCCAGCGAAGCGCGGTGGAGGCAGGAGTTTGGGGGAGTCAGAGGAGGGTGGGAAGAAGGACGAAGGGGGTGTGTGTGTATGTGGGGGTGGAATCTATGTGCAGAAAGCAGCCAAGTGGCAGCTTACCCTGTTAAATATTAATCATCTCTGCTTCTGCAATTTCGGCAATGCGTCTAGGCCCACCACTGCTGAATATTTCATTAACACCACTCACTTCCAACTGCACTTCTCCCACTTTTCTTTCTCCCATGGACCCCCCTCCCATCCCTGCCCCCCACCCTTTCCCCTACCATTGCCAGTGCCAGCCATGGCCATGATGCCCATCCTCTAGCCCCACATCCTTAACTCCCCAGTGGTGAGCACCAGCCCAGCCCTGCTCCGTCCACAGTCTACTGATCGTGGTGTCTGTGCGGGGAGAGAGCGGCGAGGCCGTTCAGGGGAAAGAAGATCATCAACTCCACTGGGAGAAAAATATAAGTGCGCATCAACAAGTCCCCTGCTAAATAATACATGAGGCAGGTCAGGGCAGAAATGCTGACTCTGGGCTGGGAGCTTTTTAAACCACGTAGTCTGTGTTTCTTCATCACTGGCTTGCTCTGTGTGAGCACTTTGGGAGTGCAATCAAACGTGCTAGGGTGAGCTTTGTTGGGCCTGAGCAATTTTCACCTCAAGCTCATAACTGCAGCTTGCCCCGACCTGCTTCTAGCTGCGGACGGAAAAGAGCCCACATGGTGTGCACCGCGTTGGGTGGCTGCAACCAGCCAGGGCAGCGGCAGGAACTGGGACTAGAGAAGAACCCTGCAGGAGACACAAGGGTTTGCCAGGGAAACCAAAGCAAGGCCGTGTGCTGGTTGCTCTAATCCAGACTTGATGGCTCAGTGTGCAAGTTTACCCCTCTGTTGTCCCCAGACGCAGGTGCCTCTTACTAACTCCAGTTGCGAATCTCTGCCTCTCCCTGCTCCAAGCTTTTCTTTTCCGTCCATTCTTTCCTTCTGTTCCACTCCCTTTTCTCCATTCCCAAGCCTTACTTTTTTTCCTGTCTATCATTACATTACTTTTAGAACTTAAACCAAATCAGCGATTAGAAAGTTCATTGAACGTTGGTTGGAAGGGACCTTTAAAGGTCATCTAGTTCAACCCCCCCTGCAATAAGCAGGCACATCTTCAACTAGATGAGGTTGCTCAGTGGCCCGTCCAACCAGGATACCTCTGTCCTCGCTGAAATATCTGGATGTAGACTATTTAAGTCTGAGCTGGTCCTCTCTCCTTCCCTGCCACCCTTTATAATGCGTAGAGAGAGAAAAATGACTTGCAGCTCATGACCTGTGCCAGTCAAAAGCTAGGCGCCCAAGACAGGTTATGTGCGCCTCATTTCTCTCTGCTGGCCTGGAATGTCTAGCTTGGCTTGGACATCTAATTCTCAGATATCTCGTGAGAGGTAAGATAAACCATCCCAAGTTCATCAGCCCGTGTGATAAGAGGCAAAAAGGAACAGGCGGTTATTACATCTGAGGTAAGTGAAAGGCTCGCTGCCTGCCATTGCTTCTACGTCGTCTAAGATCAGCTGGAAACAAAGCTAAATTAGCCACCGTGTTACATATACTGATGTCATGGCTGATGCTGTATGACAGAGTTAACTACTCACTTGGAGAAAGACACTCAGGCGTCAGCTGGCGTTAGTCGTTCCTCTTCCAGCTACAGAAAGTGCAAATCCCAGGCAGGTTTTAATGTTGCTATCTGTAAAAAACAACAAAAAAAAGATTTTGATC
>NW_010529115.1:6106-7442 GCF_000687285.1 Phaethon lepturus | reverse complement strand
CTCAAGCCAATGGTATGTTTGTTGCAAGAAAGGATTTTCTATGCAAATCTCATTGCGGGATCGAGATATGCCTTTTGTGTAACATACTAAATAAAATGTGCAGTAGAGAAGTCACTTGAAAATATTGAATGAGATAACTTCATCTGATTAACGTAGCATGCTTTCTTTCCCCCTTTTTATTAAAAATTCACAAGGCTTCCCATCCCTTATCTCAATTAAGCAACTTGTTTGTCAGGATTATTTGTTACGCATTTTCATAAACATTTGATGAATTATATGTAAACATCTCACTAATGTATTAACAAGACCGAGGTTTTAATTACACAACACTCAAGGAAAGCGGGCTGAAGGCTCCTCCAAGTGAAGTTAATTGTGCTTTCTTGTGTGTCTGTGCGTTGCAATGGGAATTTTCCTCTGGGGGAAATCACGTTACAGTCTGCAGTGGCAACATACCCGCCTAGACTCTCTGCTAGCCCCAGCTGGCCGAGCATCACCGAATTCAACCGCTTCAAGAGCTTCACCAGCCTTTGCTAAAAGGCTGCAACTTCAGCTCAGACTTTGGTAGCGAGGAGTTAGGAGCTGATGCTCTAAAGGCAGTTTTACATCAGTTCTTATTCGCTGTTTGTCACACGGAGATGAGATTTTTAAGGGACTTCCAACGCAACAGGAGAAGGTCCGTGCTTTGTCCATCCCCTTGAACTTTTCAGTTTATGCGGGCAAGGAAACTTTTAGACCATCAGCTGTCCTGGTCCACTACACAGTCAGTGTTGCAACACGAAAGGTCACTACCTTCTGTAGATGGTCAGACTGCAGCCCTAAGTCCTCCCTCTTGACTACTCAGGGAGCTGGGATCTCACAGCACTGACTTTTTGACGTTAGGATAACTCAACACCCGCCTGAACTGAGCTCCTCTTGTGAGTGTCTGAGTGTTTCACAGCAAGCCTGGCTGGCAGGTTGGGTGAAGTTCACAGCCAGCCAGGCAAGTAAAAAGTGGCCGTCCAGGTCTGACATGCCAAGAAGTGAACAGGAGAAGCCAGGTCATGGGACAACAGATTGACCATGGCACCCCAGTTCATGTATATTAGACTACCCAGACCTGGTGCTGATGCTGTATTATTCCTTACTTTGCTCCTCTGTACACTGAGATTAAGAACTGTGAATGGAAACCTGGACCTGCTCAAGTCAGTGTTGGCTGATGCTTTAAAACTATGTTGAGCTCAACTGCCTTAAGCCCACTCTAACACTGATTTTCTTCATTTTTTTTGAGCCTTGATGATGAGCACCTTCCACAGCTCCTCAGCGAGGGACACGCATTTTGCAGCTGTCCGATTTATAC
>NW_010529115.1:2567-6075 GCF_000687285.1 Phaethon lepturus | reverse complement strand
CTCATCCTACTGAAAAGCAAAATCTCGTCATCTCCAGGGTTTCCTCTGTCCTACATCCGCCACCAGAATTAGGTGGATCTGGAGTTCCTGAAATGGGTCTAAGAGCTGATCCTACCCACCGAGATCGTGGAAGGATAGAGACATGATAACCCCATCCTCTCCCCCAGTCCCCATTACCACAGCAGAGTACCGCGTCTGCTCCATGTTACTGGAGAAGGAGAGGCTGAGCAGTGCACTGTCCTCCTGTTGCCACCGCAGCTTCGTCCATCCACACTCTTTCACAGCGTAGGTCGGGGCTTGCACCATAACTTGCAAATAGCTGCATTTCCTCATGATCTTTCTGCTGAGGCAGGATTTGTCCCCATCCCTTCCTCCGAGCTTGGATAAGCCAAGTACAGAGACATCTGCATGGAGGACCTACGTTGCTGTACAGCCACGGAGTCCCAGATCCCTGTACATCCCTCACTCCTTGGTGGTGTTGAAAGCATTGTGAAGGTGTCTGGAGCAATAACTTACTGGTTTTCAGGTCCCAGACCTTCAGCGCAGGCAAAGAACATCTGGTTCAAGCCAAAGGGCTGTCAGAGGTTAAGGAACCCCCAGTTATTGCTCCAAACTTCGAACAGTCTGGGACAGAGTAGAGAGCCAAGCTCTTGGTCATGGGTAGTCCTTGGAAGGTTTAACAGACCGTGTCACCTGCTGTAATAGACATCAAGCCCCTACTTTATGTTTTTGTTTACAGATGGCAACTTGGGCAAGGAGGAAGAAGGAGAGGATGCTTGGAAGGAAGGGAAGCCACGGAGCAACCCAGGTCTGAGCGATGACCGGAGCGCTGCCCGACACATGCTCAGAAGAGAGGACTTCCCCCTTAGCTCCCATCTTAGTCAAACTCTTCTTTCCTTAGCCCAGCCTCAGGAGAAACTCCTGCACAAACCTTTCCTTGCTTTCTGTCACCTCCTTTCTGTGTTTGGACAGCACTTCTTACTTCGATGGAGGTCTCTCAAGAGCCCGTCATTGCCTGCACCGCAGCTATTCATTCAAGGTTTCAGTATCTGTTCAGCGCTCTGCTGGGAAAGGCTCTTAGAAAACCTCAGCACAGAGGTTTTCCTTTCAAAAAAGCCCCAAAGTGAAAGATAGTTGCAAAATCATTTGATTTTGATGTCCACGGGGTTTAGAATATTTCACTTCCTAAAAAAAAATTTAGAAATCCCTGAAAGTCCACCTTGAAATTAAATATTAAGCTTGGTCTAATACTTGTGACGGCATTATTTGTTCGGTATAATTTCCTTATGTTTCTGTTGGAGCGCTGCATACCTCATTACTTATTAGTACTAATGACAGGTCATGACATATTATTATATGGTAGGATGGCCAACTACATTATTTCTTCCATTTTTAACATTATTTTAAAGCTTCTGATTTTATTCCCTGCTCTTTTCATTTTGCAAATTGGAATATTCGCGGTGTTTGATATCCTTATTTTAGCCGGGCAACAATTTCAGATGTTTTTTCTAAAATCAGCTGCTTACCCTTAATTAGTACCGAGCCCTTATCTTTTTCTCTCTTTCAGAAGTATTACAACATCAAGCTGTTCCATTAGGCCGGTGAACGCTACTGCCTTTGATTAATAAAATAAAGTGAGCATGTAATCTTAATTAGATTATTAGCCATTCGTTACTGCGTCATTTGTTTTGTGACACATAAGCAATAACGGGTCTTACAGGACTTGTTCTAGGCATCGCTTGTGCCTCCTGCAGATCTGCCACCCCAGCGCCCGCCTTCAATCCAATTCAAACTTTAAACCGAAGGCGCTTTAGACAGAATTAAAAGGAAAGAAACGGTTTCAAGACCGATATTCTGCGGACAAGGAATCCCCCTTCCCGAGCGCGGCAAAACCAAGTTTCAAAAAGCCCGAATTTCCCTGCAGCAGGATATCGAGTCCTACCCGCGCTGGTGGTGATGCTACGGGTTTTGCCGGCACGGAGACACCTTCGAAAGTCCTCCGGGATGGCGAGAGGGAGGGGGGGAAACCGGTCCCCCCGGGCTCGTGGCTCCCTGCCGAGGGCGACAGCTTCCCTCTAGGCGTGAGCTGTGTTTTCCTTCCCCGCTCCCAAAGTAAACCCGCGGTAGCCAGTGAATACAAATCAAGGCAGTAGCGTTAATATTCTCATTACATTTAAATCTAATAGGCTTGTTTAATATTCAGAATCAAAGGCGCTTCACCACCAGCAGATTTTTTTATATATCTATATTTTTTTCTTTTTCAAAAGAGGAGCCCTGCATCTCATTCCTCATGCTTCTCTTTTTTTTTTTTTTTTTTTTTAATTTATTTTAAGCCGGGCTAAACCACCAGGGAAGGGCCGTGCCTATAAACAGATGCCACTCACATGGGGTCGGGGAGGCCTTCACATCATTAGATGACGGTGAACTTTGAACTTGTGATTTGGAGGCTGTGTCTGCGGGAAACGCGGCGGCGGCAGGGACGAGGCCGGGGCGGAGGCTGGGGGAGCTTGACGGGGCCTCTCTGGTGAATTGCTGGCCTACCCAGCACAGGAACGCTCAGGACTTCAAATCGGCTCCAGTCACTTTGAAGCTACTCTCTCTTAATCTCTCTCTCTCTTTCTCTCCCTCTCTCTCCCCGTCTTTTTCCCCCCTTGCGTCTATGAATCATTCATGTATTTTTTTTTTCCCCCCTCAGAGGTTCCTTTAGAAAAAAAAAAAAAAGAAAAAGAAAAAAAAAGGGAGGAAAAAAAAACCCCACACACACTCACACAAAGCCCTGCCTGCGTTTATGTTCTTATTGCTCCGTGTAGCTTATTATCACCAGTGTTGAACAAATTACTTACATGATGTTTGCAATGCGCTGCCGTCCCTCGGAGCGATGCTCGTGATGGGGCTTGACTGTTTTGTTTTAAATGTTAACGTACAGCGGGGCACCACGTTCAATGCAAATACGCGGCGAAGAGTATTTACGCGGCGCACGGAAAGGAGCCTGGCCCCGGCGCCGGAGCTGCCAAGTGCAACGGCGAATTTGCACGCGCGTTTGCCAAAGGCGAGGAGCCCGAGACTAGCGCGTACACCGCGGCCTCAGCTGGGGGGAGAAGTGGGTTTTGCTTTAGGGAGGTACCTATGTACCCTCAGGAAGGGTTTGGTAGCCCTTGGGAAAGGACCCGAGTTCCGGTGTAAGGCGCTCAAACGATGCGACACCTGGTCCTGAAAGCGGGTACGTTGCCTTCCGGAACATATCGATGCTCCCAAACCAACCCAGGAAGGGCTTGGTCGCGTGTTCGTGGTTGCGCCCACGTTCACTCTTGGTCTCTGCTGAAGAGAGTGGTTGAACCTGCCCTTCCCGTGGGAGCAGTCCCTGGCCTGGGCCACCCCAAATGCTGCTTGGACCTCGTCTTGGAGAGCACCAGCACGCGCGAGGCCAAACGGGGCCAGTAAGCACGCTAAGACGTGTGCAGTCTGACTCTGGGTACACACTGGAACAGGCAAGAATCATCTTCAGCAA
>NW_010529115.1:273-2536 GCF_000687285.1 Phaethon lepturus | reverse complement strand
CAAGCCCATCCGGCGGGGCACTGCTTCCCTCCGATAGCCAAGAGGCGCCCAGGACTGGCTCTTACACCGAGATTGGGGTCAAGCAGAAAGGAAAAGGAGACAGAGCAAAGGCCATTTGCAGAGGGACAGAGACCCCGTGGCTCCCACAGGCGGAAGAGGGGTTGGTAGGTGGGATCGGGGGGGACCAACCACCTTTGAGTAGGTGAGCAGTGGTGTTCCTGTAGCAGCGGGGGAGCCTTGAGGGACCAGCATGAGTTTTCGGAAGGATCCCTTGGGTCTCAGCCTTCCAGCGTCCATTGATTTCATTTGCCACCTCTTGTGGTCGCAACCACTCGGTTTGTGGCAAATGGCACTAACGTTCCCACCACGTTCCCAAGCCTGAGCTTGGGAGCTCACAGAGCTGCCGCAGAGGCAGACCTGCTCAG
This sequence comes from Phaethon lepturus, assembly GCF_000687285.1. Classification (NCBI taxonomy): domain Eukaryota; kingdom Metazoa; phylum Chordata; class Aves; order Phaethontiformes; family Phaethontidae; genus Phaethon; species Phaethon lepturus. The sequence goes on along the minus strand of NW_010529115.1, from coordinate 2,111 downwards.
CAGCTGCTGCTCACCACCCTGAAGAACATGAACACGTTGGATCTCCTGGAAATAGCTTTATTCCCGAAACCCCGCCGCCTGGCTGAAGTCCTCAGGCTAAAGGCAGCTGAACAAGCCTTGCGGGGTGGTGATGAGCAAACCCCCACATGGTGCTCACATCGCTCACGCTCCCCGTCTCTGCTCGCTTGCAAGTCTAATCCTGGACTTGCGAGAGACCCCTAATGCAACAGCATGTTTGACTCCTGGAGCACACCCCAAGTCCTCAAAGCAAAAGGACACCCCAGAGGGACTCCCTCTCATCTGCAAACAGGGGAAACTGAGGCACGAAGGGTGGATGCAGGTTGCTCGACACCACCCAGCTGGCTGGTGGGGACGGGAGGGGAGCCAGCTCTGGAGCCTGGTGCTGTACTTCACGCTGCTGCGAGGGGAGGAACAGGGGCTTCGCCGCCCGTAGCAGGAAACCGAAGGAGGAGAAGCAGCTTGCCTTAGCTCCTGGAAGGCCAAAGAAGATTGATGTGGGGTTAATGCCCTTGGATGGGGATTTTAAAATGCAGGAGGCTTTGCACAACACTTGTTTCCCCCCGACACCTGGACTTGGCAGCAATTAGGTGCTGATGCACTTAAGCATCCAGCTAACTTCCAGATTTCAGCATCTGAAGCTCAGGAAGCTTTGTAGATATTTGCTTAATGATGTCTCTGAAGGGGGAAAAGAGCATTTGCTGCCACCATGTGCCTCCCAGTCACTTCCAGGATCCCCAAGGGCTGGTTGGTGCAATCCCATTTCTAGACTGAAGCCCAGTCTAGGTTAAGTGGTTTATCCATCTTGACACAGGTAATCCCTGGCTGGGCTGAGGCTTGAACCCGCACCCCCTGCTCTGGGCGTACCTCTTGGTCGTATTTCTAGACCACGTCCCGGGAGATGCCAGGAGGGGCCACACAGTTATAAATGAAGGAGACTCTCAGCACTCCTGCAAATCTCACCAAAGACTCGAATTTCTGAGTAGCACAGTTTGCCCAGCCCAGGCAGGGACTCCTATGTTCCCACTCTCTGTTCAGACCTCAGATCCCCCCCGCCAAAAAAAAAGAAAAAAAAAAAAAAAATCTTTCTCCAGCCCAGCAGAGCGAGCACCATATGCAGAGGTTTTATTAGATGAGATCTATGACCTATTTAATACGTAAAAAATAAACAGCTTTCGTATCAATAATAAATATTTAGGGCTCATTCCAGCTGTTCTTGTGTAGCTCTGCAATATTCCGTTTACCATTGATTTTGTTTCCCAGGAAAATATTTCTGCTGATGCAATGCTTTGTACATCCCCTATGCCTTTATTCTGTCTTTATTATATTTTTATTTTTTACATATAACCCTAATAAATTTTCTAAGAAGTTTAGGGCAATAAGCGTTAACGGGAGAAACACGAGAGGCTGTCCACCTGGCCTTCCAGGTGCGCGTACGGAATTTGTCTCCCTCCCTCTGCCCGATTTAAACCCTGAATCCCAGGTACAAGATGGGGGCTCACCAGCCAGCACAACCCAGAGAAGCCGATACGGGGGCACGGGGGGGTGATGCATCCAGCAGCAGATTTAAATAAGCCAAAGCCCGTGCTTTCCCACACCAGAACACGCCAGCCGGCGAGCCCTGTCCCGGCTGTGACGAGTCAGGAGCAGAGAGAGGACACGCACGTTGGGGGCAGAGACCCGTAACGCCCCAAGCAAAGCCGCTGGCACGGGACACCCTGAACTCTCCGCTGCTGGAAGCTAGAAGGACATCAGGAGAAGGGTTGCCTCTAAATACGCTCTTCTCTACAGAGCTGTGACCTGTAGCAGGCACGGGGGGA
>NW_010529115.1:0-234 GCF_000687285.1 Phaethon lepturus | reverse complement strand
CGTACGGGGGGACGTACGGGGGGACGCAACCCCAGGGACGTGGTGGGAAAGGGGACAGGGTACTTCGTCTGCCTGGGGCCAGGCAAGGAGAGCTCAGCTGAGCAGCTGTTGGTTGTCCCCTGCTTCTGGACCAGGGAATAGCTCCAGTCCTGTGTGGGTGAGGCTTTGAGAAGAGTCAAGGAGGCTCCTGGAGACACAGGACAGAGTCACTTTAAGTTAACTCCGAGCCTGCGT
>NW_010529114.1:4295-10231 GCF_000687285.1 Phaethon lepturus | reverse complement strand
GGGCTGTGTTAGTCGGGTGGTGACCGAAAGACTTGTAGAGATGGAAACCTATCTATGTGGGGCAGAACCCCGCTGCTTTTCTGCTGGTCAAAGACCACGAGCCAGGCGGCAGCACTAGTCCTCAGTCTGCCATCGGAGTTAGAAGGGTTATTTCACCGTTACAAGGCCACTGCCTGCTCTTTCTGCGTTGCGTTACTCAGGGAACACGGCTTTCGGCTCAGACTCCGGTTGCCAGAGCCCTGCAGCCCTCTCCCCTCTGCCAGCCAGAGCTACCAGCTTCTCCGTCTCCTGCAGTATCCAGGCATGTCACACTCCTTAAAGCACTTCCCCTTCCCAGTCCCACACGAGAGGATCCTGCAGCCCATCCCCTCCCTTCCTTTCTTTCCTCCTGTATGTCAGCATCCACACTCAGAGCCGCTTTTTGCTTTTCCGCTCAGAAAAGACAAGTAAGCAGAGCAGAAGGGGCCCAACCCAGGCAACACCCTGCCCCAGACCCCCCTGCCTCAAAGAAAAGGCAGAAGCAGTAGAAAAGAGAGGAAGGTCATGAATCTGTTGGCCAGCCTGCAATACGAGCAGAAATGCTTTGCAAATCTTTGCAAGCAGTGCAAAACCGCTTCCTGATACTTACCGCTGGTAACCAGGACGTGTCAGCGCGTCAGCTCGGCCGCAGCGGTGCCAGCCGGGCTGAGCCCGGGGCACTCTTCTCCTAACCCCCCCTGGAAATGGCTGGCGAGGAAAAGCAGTCAAATCTGTGCTTGCACTCTTTGGAGCAGGAGGTATACTACTTGTGTAATTGAAAGCAGAACGGCTTGGCATTCTTTCATGGTCCTGGAAGCAGAGCCTTGGCATGCACCGCTGGTGCCTACGCTTTAATCTGACTTGCAGGGCTTTGGGTATTCGTCTTCAAACTACAACAAAAAAGGAGTATTATAATGAAAAATAAACAATTTTAACTTTGTCGTGTTCTGTATCAGGCCTATCCTGCCAGCAGCCCCATCCCCTGGTTAGATCTTCAGACTGAAAGTTCAAATGCAGCGGAGCAGGTTCCCCTTGTTTCTCTGCTGGGCTGTCCTCGCCCTGCCGTTGTGGCAGAGCGTGGTAATGCTGTGGAAATGGTCACTCACTCGACAGCCAGCCTTCGGGACTGCCTCCGTCCAGGAAGCAGGGTTGTGGGGTTTTTTTGTCGTATCGTTTCTGAAAGCATTCAATCAGAATAACATGATGCTGATGTGCTGCCTTAACAGAGGAGCGGCTAGCAGGGAAGTTCACAGGCTAAGACACCAAAGCTTATTCTAATAATACGTAAAGTTTTGTTTTTCTACAACGGTTGCATCAGCATGACTCAACAAGAGAAAAGCCTTAATTTCTTCCAAAATAATCTTGTTGAGTTTTTGACTCCCAAGGAAATTGCATCAACAGAAAGCAGCCTGCATGCGAGACGAAACTGGACGACGCAGTTCCTTCCTTACTTTGCACTTTCTTAGGTGGGGTGAAAACAATTTGCTTCAGGTGAGAACATTGGGATTTGCCATGAATACACAGCTGTAAAACAGTAAGTACTACAGCAAGTTTTGGCACCCTTTCCTGAAGTCCACTATGACAAAGCAGCATGGGGCCGGACACCACTCAAGTGTGCCGACGGGTAGCTCAGCCGCACGCGAACGCTGGACACGCAGCAGGATCACAGGTGCCCGCCTTCGAGCGCGCCTGCCACCGGGCTTGCTGGCACGCTGCCGGGAGCGAGGCAAAATATAAAACTGAGACCAACAACTAATGAAACTCCCTCGGCGTGCGCGGGGGAGAGGTCTGCCTGGAAATACATCTGGTTGAGTATCGCTTCCCTGCGGGCACCGCCGGGGGCATCCTGCATCCCTGCGGAAGGGGCCCAGCTCCCAGAGAAGGTGCAGGGGACCAAACATGGAGGCAGGTGCCCAAGACCCACAAAAATGCTGCTGAGAGCAGCCTTGACCTCAGCTTTTCTTACAGGCTAGCTTGGCTGTACCAGCCCTCATACTTCCCATATTCATCACCTTGGATCTGCACAGGCACTCCACAGGGAGCCTAATCAGGCTGTAGGACTTGGGAACCTGACACACAAACATCACAGTACTGGGACCTTGGGGGTCAGCCCAAATGTACTTCCCATCACCTGGGCAAACGGGCTTGCTGCTGGGGATCCATCCCCTAAGACAGACATAATCTGGAAATCACATCTTTTAACATATTTTCTGCGATTTTCATACTGTTAATTGGTTCAACATTATCAACATGCACAGCTACTTCTTTGGTGTTTTAGACACCTTCAGGAAATACCTCTGTGCAGCTTTCTGAAATACCACTCACTTAGTATTTCGAAGGACTTTTTTTCTTTGCTCTACATATATCGCACTCTTGTAGTGTCAATCCGCTTGCTTTGCTGCACCCCAAGCTATATGACAGAGGTCATGTGTTATGGGCTGCCCAGAGAGGTATTTGGAGACATAAAACGTATTTCCAGTTTTTAAGAAAACGAGGTGACATGCCTCTTTCAAAACAAGGATTTTGCAGGTTTCCGGGGAGGGCCACATCCACCCTCGCCTCTGGCCTCCCAGGAGGCACCGAACCTCACCGTGCTGAGACGGCGCCATCCCCCCAGAGCATCCCTGGCCATCGGGGCCGCTGTCGGTACCCCAGGGTTGGGGTCCTCACGTACCCTACAAGGAACAGACTGCACTACGGGGGGTCGGGAAGAAAGAGGAATGGGATGTCTTATGCTTACTGTTGGATGGCTTCTGCTTCATTTCAGCTCACCAGGAGAGAAAATACCCTGTCACAGCCCGCCGGGTGCAAGCCATCATTGGCAGGCTGTTGCGAGGAAGTTACTGTTTAATATCCCAGCACTGGAATTTCCCGCAAGGAGGAAAAAAAATCTTCGCTCAGCTCCAGAGGAAAAGCTCCTTCAAGAGAGGCTGCGCAAAGGGACATGCATGTCAGCGCGCTTCAGTGTGGGGAAGGTCCAGCAAACCTTGTTGTGCCTTGTTGAGAGGAATGCATGGACACATATCTTGTGCCTAGGTCTAGCTAGTGCTAATACATTGAAAAAGTGTGGGGTTTTCTTTCTGTTTTCTTTTTTTTTTTTTTTTTTGATGGAAGGGAAACATTCCTGGGAATGGGACCAAGTCATTGCAGAACCAGCTAGAGTTTGTTTCCTGTACGGAGATGGAAAACACTGTGCTGGGGATACAGAGATACATATTTAACTGCTTGTTATACAAAAAAAAAATTCTGTTTAACAGTTGGGCAAGAATCTGAGCAGGAAATGAATCAGATCATTATCATATGCCATAAAAATATCAAGATTTTTGTATTCATTCCAAAAAAGACAATGCCAGGATATATTTTGCACAGGTAGTTCAGGCTTTGCATTCAACTGCTGCCTCCCCCTGTATTTGATGCCAGGAAATATTTCAGACATGACAGTGCATTTCAGAAAGAGCAAAACAGTCCATTCCAAATCTTTATTTCTAGTTATTCAAGACCTCAGAAGCTCTTTCTTCAGTGCAGGTACTTTTCTGATTTATCACCTATCAAAGCTCCATTTTTAAAAAAATAGGAAAAAAAAAAAATTAGTGAGCTATTTTCCTAGGGCTTTTTGCACCGAAAAAATCGCGCTTCATGAATTTCTTGCAGGGACTATTTCTATTGTGTTCTTTTGCAATTGTATCATTTTTAAAACCAACTTTTTAGAAGTTTGAATACAGCAGAGTTGTAAACACCTATGAAAAAAAAGATTTTTACTAAAAATGAAAATCCTGATCATAAAATTATATCAGTAAGTATTTGAAAAGTGTGTGTTGACTCTGACAGAGCCACCAAAACATCTTCAAATAATTAGCTATTTCCAATATCTGACCATTCTCTGACTTTCCAGACTTGAACGTGATTGAAAACAGACATCCCAAGCTGATTTTCAAGTACACACTCAGCTATTTTAATCATTCCTCCTAAATTATCCTCAGATTGTATTTCTTGCTCTTCTGTAAGTTTTCTTGAGTGCAGCAGTACCAGCTTAGTAATGATAGATTCAGAACGGGCCGTGTAACTCTTGTGCCTCTGCCGCAAGCTGCCTTTTTGTCTTTATCGCAGTATCTGCTGAAAGAAATACCCCATACTGGGGGATCAACCCCCAAAACAAGGCGCTTTCAACTACTGTGAAACGCCCACAAGTACAGACTTCGAGATGAATTCCTGTCTAACACCCAAAAAGAGCTACCTGGACCTGCCACATAGAGCATGGCTGTGCCTTGGCAATGCAGGTATGGCCGGGATGGTCTGGAGATGCCTGCAGCAAGCCCCACTGCAGCTGGCCATGCTCTCCCAGCGCGGTGCATTTACCCAACAGCTTTGGTGGGAAATGCTTTGCTTTGCTTTCTCCAGGTTTGGTTTCAACCCAGCGGTTTCTGCCAGGCCACGGTCTCCATTTGAAGAAAGGGAGCACGGGCGTGGACTTGAGAGGGAATAGTCCTTTCTTAGCAATGTCCCATTACTCCAATAGTGATGGTCCAGAAACATTGCCAACCCTGTAGGGCTTTTAAACAGGACTTGGGAACTGCAGCAGAGACCAAAACCTCGGTGCAATAGGTGATTGCAAGCACAGGGTAACAGAAACAAAAAAACCTCCGCTCTTCACTTGAAAGCAAGTAGGGAACTTATACAAAGACTGCAACAGGGAGTTGTAGTAATGCTTCAGCATTACTTTTGTAAATCTCTAATAAGCGTAGGATGCATGGTAACTCGCTTTCAAGTAATCTGCTCTGTACTTTGCAGCTTTTGGACAGAAGAGTTATCAGAGGAAATATCATGGGCAAAAAAGCAGTAAAAACAACCAGCTTTCATCTCAACAGCTGGAACTACAGGACAAGAAGTCGTCAGTTCACAGATAACTGCAGGGTAATAAAATCTGTCTACCTTACATCTGCTCCACTGGGGGAAAGAGCATCAGATTAGATGCACTCCCTTACCTTTTATCAATTCACGTGATATTTCTCCAATGCTGAACTTGCCATGAGGTTTGCACCTGCGGGCACAAGAAGATCTTTGTTTGGGTCTTAGTATCTAGCGTTTAACAACTCTTACCCAATAGACCGGCCACCTGGGTTTTTTTCAGCTTACAACTTACACAAGCGTCAGTATAAAGATTCTTTTCTACTTATAGAAATTATGTTGCATTTGCACTTCTTTCATGTGCTTTTTTTATGACATAATTTTAAATTAATTTCCTGTATGTTCCATGATTAATAGTTTCAACAAATTTCCTTTAAAATCAGTCCTTCAGAGTACTTTATTTCTCTGGGGTTGGTTCCTTGAACTCTTTGTTCCCAGCTCACATCTGGGACCAAAAGGCCAGGCAAACCATACTGAGGTGCACAACCCTCTGCTGAAGGGACTCTCTCTCAGTCGTCTCTCTGGTGGCTCCATGTTTCTGTCTGATAGTGTCCTCTCTGATGTCTGCAGAGCCTTCCAGTTGATTAGCATCTTTCAAGAGTCACTAACAAAAATGCAGTAGTAATGGGAGAACGGATGGATAATGTAGAATAAGTATTCTTCACACTTGTCATGACGAAACACAGCCTATGAATGAGTTTGACTTGTTCCCTGTTTCTGCAGGTGGAGAATTCCTGTCTCCAGGCCGGGCGGCCCCTTCTCTTTCACAGAGAACTCAGCAAGGAGCTGGACAAAAAACCTGTGAGCTCATAACTTCTCGCCAAGTAACAGGACAACATTGATACCACTGACTCACTCTGGGCAAATCAGGCTTGCAACTGGATTAAGGGAGAAGGGAGTGCTGGCATCCGTTTTGGCTCTGCACGCTCCTCCTGTCGAAACAGCCTCCTGGCTGTGAAGGAACTGCTTTGTGCTCCGCTCTGCCTTTTACTCCCGTTAGGAAGTCCCCAAAA
>NW_010529114.1:0-4264 GCF_000687285.1 Phaethon lepturus | reverse complement strand
CCAGGAATCCCACTGATCATAAAATAATCCCTCCCCCTTTGCTTTCCCGAACTCTGCTGGCACAGCGATGACGACAGCCGCTGCCAAAGTTAACAAGCAGGCACGTTAATCCCTCCTCTTGCTGGAGAGTCTTTCCAGACCTGCCAAAGCTTTTGGCCGGGGGCAGGTTTGTCTCGGGGCGATTCCCAATAAGCCTATCTGCAGGAGAACGGCAAGCGAGCACCTAATCTGAAATGAAAGAAGCACTCGGGGGCACGGGACCAGCTTTGCTGTGCGGCTGGCGCTTTCATTGGCAGGGTGGTTTACTTTGGCTAGTCGTCTTTGGTAAACGTCGTGCAACACTGAAACCAGGAAATACCCGAAAATAAATAAAGAAACGGCGATTACTAATAGGCTTCTCTGTCCTATTTTGTCTTTAAAGTTTCGCACTTCCCGCTCCGGCGTTCAGCCAGGTGTTTTCCCGTCCGTCCAGCCCTTGCTTTTCCCCGTAGCTTTCGGCATGAAAGAGAACAACTTTTGTAGCTAACGCTGTTGCCTTCAGTGGTGCCTTTACTCTCTAATAGACGGACCCCTACTGCATTTTAAAGAGGAAATCAGGTAGTGAAGGTGCTGAGGTGCTGCAGGGCCGTCTGTCCGGTGGAGGTTGCATCCACCCTCCTTGCTCTGTTCCCCCTCCTCCAGGGCAGAAGCCAGAAGACGGGACAGACTGGAGACAAGGAGATCCCCCGGCTCCCTGTCCCCGCTGGTGAGGAGCTGGGTCACCGTAAGCGGGTACATTGAATCCAGCTTGCATTGGGTGGGCAGCAGGACAAGACCGCTCCTGCACGCAGAGGCACTGGCTTTGCCTGGCTCTGGAGAGCCGTAATCTTCCGCCCTAGAGGCTGTGGCAGGGGGAAGTGACCAAGACAATTGTCTTTTTCCTATGTCACAATTGTTCTTTTTCCTACAACAAGCAGGATACATACAGAAATTCAGGGCAGATTGCCACAGGACTGGAGCAGGCGTTGGGTGAGGGGATTGTTTTGGAACCAGAGGACTCCCCAAACCTCTGTAAATGCTCCTACAACTGAGATACAGAAGAACAGAAGGTGCTACTTTCTTCTCTTCTGGACATGTTTTCTGAAGGAGCCAGGTGGTTAGGAACTAGATTAAGCCTTGCAGAAAAGGTGGGCAGAGGAGATAAGAGTGAGAGCTTAAATACAGGACACCGGCCGGGACGGTCGGCACCAGCTGCGCTGAGACATCCTGAGCATCCTCAGAAGCAGAGCCAGATACCCAAAAGGAATCTAAACCCCAGGGCCTCCACATATCAGGTGCCAGCTGAATATGGGACACCCGAGAACTAAATACTACTCTTGCATGTCTAAAGGGTAGCAGGATCCCAAATTCTGCCCAAGTCTCTTCCTCTTACCAAAAGGAGGCTGACTTTCTTTCCTTCTCTCTTTATTGTAGGAGACAGGTTAAGTTCTAATGGTTAAGACCAAATTCGAGAAAATATCCCTGCCACAGATTTTTTGCACAGATTTTGGAGGTGACATTGACCTCCAGCTTCTTGCATAGGCCTTCTGGAAACTCTGCTCCAGGCCATTTTGATGCGGAACCCAGGGGAAGGGTACCGTTACCAGATCCAGGAGTATCTTAACTGTGCTCGCTGTCTCCGTCTCCACTGCCACAAACATGCTTTTCAATCAAGCCAAGGAAAAGGTTAGACTCCTTAAAAACAAACATGCACGTAACAAACAAAGCGGGCAAACAAAACAGAAGCCCGTGTCCCGGGAAGCCAAGTCTCAGTGAGGTAAAGGAGCGAAGGGTCACGGCGTTCCCCTCTCATAGCACAGGGCTCGGCTTGACCAACCGAGCAGCGAGGCACAGGGGAGAGACAGGCTTTAAAGCGGTGTTCAGTGCTGCTGGGAAGCAGAAGCAGCTGTTCTGCAGACAAACTAATAAAAGTCAGCCTCTCGCACAAGAGCGAGCTTTGCTCAACTGTAACTCTAAAAAAGTCTGGACTCCAAAAGGTTTATTCTAGCTTGGGGGAAACGGCCTCTTCAGCCCTAGGGTAAATTGTACAGCTGGAAGACGGTTTTCTGAGCTTGCAGCAGCTGGCGCACGACGTCTCCACTTGCTGCAGTTCCCTTGGCTTCGGTCACGTTAGACATCAGACGTATAACCTGTCCAAGAGACCACATGGCAGCACAGAGTCAGCTTGTACCGATCTAAGGGAGGCATGCTATGGTCTTACTTCTCCCCGTCTCTTTCTGGAAGTTAAAACAGATACCCATGAGTAAGCGGGCTGATCTAAGCAGGCAGGGATGCTGACATACTCAGCCCCTCAAGGGGACCTGGGCAGCTCCAGAGGCTTCCTACTCCTTCCTCTCATGAAACGCTTCCTTACCAGGCTCTCCCCTCAGACCCCAGGCTTGTGGACTTCTCTCAATACCTGCAGTATGTTTGAGGCAGCACTGGGTCCACAGTAGTAGTAATTAAAAAACAAGAAAAAAAACCCAAACCAAAACAGAGCAGTCATTAGGCCTTGTTCACTGCAGGAATACATGGGGGAATTTGAAACCAGCAAGGCAGTCCCGTTAGTGTAAGGATACATTTTGTCTGTCATCTATTAAAATGCATGGCTGTGTGTGCCTGGCAAGTGCTTCAATGTTGTTCTTTTGATCTTTGCAAAGATAAAACTGTAATATTTTTGTAGGTATATGAGAACATTAGTTACTAGACTAGTTAAAAACCACTTAACTTTTGAAACTGGTGCCATCTGTTTCCTATTTTTATTTATTGAACTCAATCTCTTGAGGACTTCTCTAACAAACTCTACACAAAATATCAGCAATGCCTTGGCCAAGACATCTGAACTCCTGCTTGACAGGTCTGCGGATGGGGCTGGTCATACAGACAACGGAGTATTCGGACAAGAGAAAGCAAGGAGAAGGCCGGGCAGAAGGCCATTTAGGAGCCTTTTGCTCACCCCTCAAGTCAGCTCTTCAAAAAGAAGAATACTGCCCTGGTTAGGCTTCAGGCTTCTCTATTACAGCAAACAGCATCTTGCAACCAAAACCAAACCTGCAGCTGACTGAGCTTCAGTCATGTAAGCCATTCTGGGGGATGCACCAGGCTTATATTGGGCTAAGAAAACTAATAAATAAGAGTTAACAGATACTTTATATCTCACTCAAGGATTTTGAAGCATTTCTATAAGCCATTATTTGGTCCTCAACAAATTGTGTGACAAATTTTGGTCCTTAAACTCGTAAATTATTAAAAACCTTTCAAGTGAACAGAAGGGTTCCTTTCTTATAAAAAACAAACTCTTCGCCAACCAGTGAGTGCACAGTGCACCTATAAAAGGCACAAAGATATCTCTCCCTAATGACATTGTGAACTTAGGGCTTCCAAAAGTTGCACGTTGCTGTAGGGTATTGACTAGGGTCATGAACTTCAGCTATTGCAAGGGAAACTCATAACCTTGCCCGTGAACCTTGCTCAGAAGGCAGAAATACTTACAGACAGGAAAAGCTTGTGTCACCGTGAGCTCAGCTCCTGCAGGCTGTCCACCCCCAGCATCTCCATCAGGTCTTCGTGCTCCAGGTTTCTGCTTGCCATCAGGAGCATCCCTGCTCCAGGGTGTCCTGAGCTGTGTCCTGGCCATGCGGGGCCACGACGTTCGCGTCTGCAACCAAAAGCATAAGCAAACCCTGCAAGCCATGAGAGAGGGAGACCAGCTGCGCTTGCTGTGATGTAGTGGTGGTGAAAGTGATAGCAAAGTGCCAGGAGGAAACTGCTCAGCCACATCTGTGCTCACCGGAGTGATGGTGTGGGAAAATTGGACAACTGAGTCTTGATTAAGCAGAAGATACCTATGGTCTGATTTCTTGCAGCCCTGGAGACTGCATTGCATGCCAAGGACACAGAGACGGGAAAAAAAAGAAACTTGGTAGTCAAAGTCCTTCGGTGAGCACATGAACTGGATGGGCGGTCCCAGCCGTGGGAGCGCAAAGGCACGTGCAGCGCGTGCCTGACGTCCTTAGCCAACGGGAAAGGGTGGTAGGTGCCTAATTAAAAACCAATAACCGCAGGAGGAACACAAGCTGGGATTTAGGAGAGGCTTTCATCAACCTAAGTAGGGCCAGCATCTCCTCTGGTTAACAACCGCTTGCCGTCTGCAGAGAGGCTGATCGACCCGCAGGCAGCTCGGGAAAGAGCAGGTCGATACAAAACCACCGCTGAGCTCCAGAAACCATTTACGCCACAGACCGTG
>NW_010529113.1:0-18250 GCF_000687285.1 Phaethon lepturus | reverse complement strand
GTTTTCTTCCTTTCAGGTGACTTAAGGCAGAGTGGGAGGAACCGGAGCCTCCGGGGGGAGGCCTGGCCCAAAGTCTGGGCACTGCTACTGTCAAAAGTTTCTGGTTTAATTATCGAGACTGCAGGTTTCTCCCGTGGCCCAAAACGCGGGTGGTGTGAGCGGCGTGTGTTCGGCCGCCTGTCCCGGCAGCTGTGCTCAGCCTCAGTGTTGGCATCACTGTGGTCAGACGTTGTTTTGTCACTTTTGTTTTTAGGAGACGTCGCTGCGGGTATATCTTAGTCTTTTTGTCTCTGAGAATCTGCTTGTTGAAGGCTTGAGCTTCCAAAGCCAGGTCTGCTTTGATGGTGTTGGTGTAGGTCTATTGGAACGCTGCTGTCGTTTGACCGTCGTGATGGGAGAAGGGTAATTTCTCTCAGCGAAGCTTTTAAGTCATGTCTGTCTTAAACCCAACTGAGAAATATAAGAAGGAAAATAACTTCAGTGTCTTTCAGATAGTGAGTATGAACTAGTTGGTAGTTTTATTTAAGAGGCACTTTTAGAGGCGTTTAGGCTTGTTGCTTGCCGCGGCACGCTGGTGGCCATCGCTGTCGGCTTCTGCAGCCGGCTGGAAGAAGCTTGGTCTCTTTAGCCTCTGCCTCGGAACTGTGTGTTCTTGGTGACACGGATCTGTGCAGGTACAGGAGTGCCAGTACAGGGAGAACAAGTCTGATGGGGAGCGGCTGAGGGAACTGGGGTTGTTCAGTCTGCAGAAGAGGAGGCTGAGGGGAGCCCTCATCACTCTCTACAACTACCTGAAAGGGGGTTGTGGCGAGGTGGGTGTTAGTCTCTTCTCCCAAGTAACCAGCGATAGAAGGAGAGGAAGCGGCCTCAAGTTGTGCCAGGGGAGGTTTAGATTGGATATTAGGGAAAATTTTTTTGCTGAGAGAGTGGTCAAGCGTTGGAACAGGCTGCCCAGGGAGGTGGTGGAGTCACCATCACTGGAGGCATTCAAAAAACGTGTAGACGTGGCACTTTAGGACATGGTTTAGTGGCATGGTGGTGTTGGGTTGACGGTTGGACTTGATGATCTTAAAAGTCTTTTCCAACCTTAATTTTTCTGTGATTCTATGAGTAAGAGATGATCTGACCGCCTGCAGCAGGTGTGAACGAATCTCTGTGGTTTCCTTCCCGTAGCCCTGTCAGTGGTACTCAACTTGGGAGGATATGGGTGTCCTTGCTGTGTAACCTATGGGCATCTATAGAAAGAGATCTATAGGGCTTGAGGGTGTTTTGTTTGTTTTCTCTTTTGTGTGAGTGTTTGTTTTGTTTTTTCCTGGCCAGGTTATGCACTGGAGCACATAAACGTTGAGGGGGAATAGTATGGGTGAGTCCAGCTGAGACTCGTGCTGGTATTGAGGGTATTTAAGTTAGGTCTTGGTGCTCCCTCTGTGAAAGATGTGTTTGGCTATCAGAGTGTTTTCTTACTGCTTGCCAAGAGGACACCTAATCACGCAAGCATCTCTCTTCCAGCAACTTGCATAATCTTTTGTGTGTGAATTATAATATTTTAGACCCACATGGCTTTGTTTGAAAAAAAGGAGAAGGGCATATGCCAGCCACTGTATAACTTTACTGCAGGAGCCTGGTGGCCTGGTACTTCATCGTCCATTTCTCTGTGAGATCCTGGTTCTGTGAGCCAAGCGTGTCACTGCAGGTGCTGGGGCGCTTTTCTGGTAGGTGACCTCGGGGGCGGAGACAGTGCTGGGTGACCTTGCACAAAGTTACCTCATTCAGATGTCCTGAGCTCTAACAGGTGAAAAAAAAAATAAATCAGTATTTATAGGCTGCCCAAAGCAGGGCAAGAGACTGTGACTCTCAAGCTGTCTCCTAATACACCTCCTCATCATTGTGTGATGGGCAAAGGATCTCTTCACAAACGCAGTTCTTCTCGCCTGCCTTTTGGCCAGAACCTCAGGCAGAGTGGGTGCATGAGATGTCTAAGCCTCAACAACATCTTAGAGCCATTGATGAACCAGAAATAGAACAATCTCATACTAGATTATCCACTTAGAGAGACCTACAGTTGCATAGCTGCACTTCCAGCTTTCAGGCCTGATTGTAAATCCACTAAAAAGAGATCTTTATTTAACATGAGTCTTACACATGCTCCCTGTCAAAATGCTTTTAATTTTCCTTTCTGAAGCGCACTATTGTATTTTGTATTCCTCTCGATGTTTTTGAGAATCACAGGCAAAAGTGCTTTTCAGTGTTCCTGCTCCTACAGAGCTAATACTATGCTCCTTCCATAAAGTAAGCCTTTAAAGACTCACTTGAACACCCAGAACCACAGGACTATTCAACAAGTTCTGTCAGAGCTAAATGTCTAGTAAATTAATTGGGGGATGATGTAAACTTCCATAATTAGGGGCATAGGAACCCATGACTATCAGTATTGTGATTAGTGGAGGGGAAAAAAAACTTTTTTGGGGTAAGAAACAGCTAACTTATGTTGTAGCTCCTGATGAAAGGTGGATGTGGCATGGGCAGCATGAGGTTGGAGAGGGATGGAGAGCCAGAGCTGTAGGACTTTCCCAGTTCTTCCATTAAGCAGCCTGTACACTTAATGTAGCTGTTTGATTGGAAATTGTTCCCCTGAGCATAGAATCTTTTATCTTTATGTAAATGCTCGTTCATGCTCAGTTTCAGGCTATGCATTTTGCTTGCTGTGTCTATCACTTGAGAGAGGTTTTATAAGCTGTGAAGAATTTCCTTATTTTTCAGAACAGGCGTGTTCCATTTTGTGGATCTTGCACTCAGCTCGGGAGCGATGTGTTTCCCCGTCAGCTGTCTGCTCCCTTTGAGTGACGGGGGGGTGACAGTTCACGAGGCAGGCACGGAAACGTCGTAACCTATGGAGTCTTTTGATTAGTGGAGGAAAAAGTATGATGGAGCTGTGTTGACTTGGAATTAAAATTGTTTACCCTTTCTGAATATGGCTTACCCCTTTCTTTGATCTTTTCTTTAAACTCTTTGTATTTTCATTGTGTTTTATCTCAGGTTACGTAGTTCTCAAATTTCTGTCCCCTACCAGGTTAGCACCACTGATGCTTATGGTCATCAAGCATCTGAAAAATACATGTTGAGTGGATATGATGGGTGGATATGATGTAAGAAGTTCCTTTTATTACAAAATATAGTTGAAGTGCAGACCTACAGTGACATGGGTTGGGTTTTTCTTTAGTTGTGGAGGCTGGAGATGGTATGGAGGTGCAAACGGTGCCCTGCACAACCTTTTTTTTTTTTTTTTAACCCCCCCCCCCCGCAAATGTCCTGTTCAGGCAACTCCAGAAGGCAGACTATAGGCTTTGTGCCTTCACCATGCTGCAGTGACTCAGTTCTAGATGTTGCTGATATAAATGGGCCGTTTGGGTTCCTCCACTGGCTTCTCACACAAGTCAAACTGAAAGACAGCATTGTGCTACTGACTCCTCTAAAGCACGGTGACAAATGAAATGAGGATTTTGCATCGTTGCGGCCATTACGTTAGGGGAATTTAGACCGCGGTTACGATCAAAAAGTTCCCGAGTGAATACCCGTTGCTGCTTTTCTCGGATGTTTCAGGCCGTGTCCTGTGCCGGTATCGCAGTCTCTGCTCGCTCAGGTCTCTCGAGTTCAGTGTCTTTTGCATTCAGGGAGCAGCACTCTCTGCTTCAGTGGAAGGTGCAGGAAGGCGCGTGTTGGGCAGCTGTAGGGTAATCTGCTCCCAAAGAAACATCGTGGTTTACATCTACTGCAGCTTATTTTTGTTCATTGTTTCCTGTTTATGTGGGTAATCTTCTTATCCACAGAAATGTCCAGTCCTCTTTTTGAAGCCTTAAGTTCTTGCTTCTAGACATCTTTGAGCAGTAAGTTCCACAGGATTTAAAAAAAAAAAAAAAAAGTAATAGTCTCTTTAGTTCTTCGCATATAAGTGGCAATTCTATTCTTCATATGTGAAAGGATGAGTTGTTATTTATTGTATTGCCTTTTAAATACCTGATTTTACTCATTTTCTTTCAAAGGCAAGCAGTCTAAATCTTTTTAGTGTCTCTAGACATATTTTTTTCCACACTTTTCACTGTTATTGTTGTCCTTTTCTGAATTCTGTCCTTCTCTGACAAGAATTCTGACTCTTACCCGTGGTACCCCTCTTGAGGTGGAGCGAAGATGAAATGAATGCAGTAATCCAAGGAAGGTACGCTATTGAATTATATAGTTGTACAGTAATACTTTTATTGGCAGAAAAATACTGGATGCTTTATTGAGCGGTAGGAAGGTATATGGCAGGGAGAACATTATACACCATTAAAGGTTGCTGGCCACTGTACAGTTTGAAGGTTGTATGTGCCAGCAGCTCGGTCTAATGTATGTTGAAGTCTGTGGTAAAGCTTCCACTGGTTTCATGCTATGGGGTCAAGGCCAAATTCTGCTTTTTCTCTCCTTCATGTTTGTATTTACCAGATTAAGGTAAGCCTTTTGTGATGCTTACCGTGATCTAATCTTGAGATAGCCTGAAATTTTTAGCGTGTGTCTTTTGCAGATGAATAAAGTTTTAAAACTTTATTGGAGCATATTATTGGAGCTGAAACGCAGCTTATGGAGTAGTTCTGTGAATGCAGAAGCAAATTCTGTAATGACACATGGTCTTTCTGTCTTTTCAGGTGCTGGAAAATTACTCTGATGCTCCTATGACCCCAAAACAGATTCTGCAGGTCATAGAGGCTGAAGGACTAAAGGAAATGAGGTTAGTATTGATGATCTTGTCTAAAACAGTGTGGAGCATGGTGGGGGCTGCATATGAAGGCTTGTGTTCCTTCGTGCAATTCTGCCTCTTTGCCAGCCCACTTTTCTTCCTTTTTTCTCTTTCCAGCATGGTAATTTCAGATGACAGTATAGACATTTATATACAGGTTGTGTTGGGTTTTTGTATTGTTTTTTTTTTCTTTGACAATAACTGGAAGCT
The DNA here is from genome assembly GCF_000687285.1 of Phaethon lepturus. NCBI lineage: Eukaryota > Metazoa > Chordata > Aves > Phaethontiformes > Phaethontidae > Phaethon > Phaethon lepturus. The sequence continues at coordinate 13,269 of NW_010529113.1, read as the reverse complement.
GTTCTTGGATTTTTTTTATAACGTACAGAGTCCCCCTCATCCATCTATTATAAATTAAATGCCTATTGCAGATCAGACTCCTGTATTGTGTTGTACTTACCACTTATTTGTATGGTTCTCTAATAAGTAGCTTTCTGCAGTTGTGACTCTAGTTTGAGACCAGTTTATCTCCCCTGATGCTTCATTTCTAGAGCAGACATGTTTTAGGACACTCAAAGTCGTCTTTATTTTACAGTACTGTACTGGCTTCGGCTCATATTTTTGAACACCATGATAGCGCAGCTCACACTGTTGTGGCTGTTGACATTGTATGGAGGACATGCCCATCTCAACATGGTTTTTATATGGAAAAGAACCTGATACAGAGCTTCGGAACTTAACCTGGTTAAGTTCCTGTGAACTTCCATCTGTTTCTGTGACAATAGTGGAAGAGAAATACAGTGTCTTGCAGACCAAAGCAAGCAGGTAACCGTGATAGTCCAAATGCCTCGGTTAGTGCTGCATGGCAAAAAAAGAAAGTTTGACTACCAGAGACAGAAAAAGCAGTCTCTTCTGGCTGCTGCCCATTGATTGACTTCTAGGGAATCCAGATGTGTGGACTGTTTCTAGCCTTGCTTCCCCCTCACCTTGATTCTGTGGACTGTTTTCCACCATGGTGTTTGCATTTCCTGAACCTGCGCTTTACCCAGCCACAGAAGGTAAACCAATTTCTTCTAGGACCTAGCAACTCAAAGTGTTAGCTTGTTTCTGCTCCTTATTTGTGTTGGAAATCAGGAAGCAGCTGGGATGGTTTGAATAGTGAAAATTGGTGATGCATACAGGAGCATCGTGTGTAGGAGTTGCCATTGTTCGGAGAGGGATGATGCTGGCGTGTGTTGCTGCATCAATACCGGAGCTGTTAAAACACCCACCTGCCACTGGCGATCCTTGCTGAGGAGATCTTCACTGGTTTGGATATGGGTGGTCGTTTCACAGCTCTGAGTAGAATTCAGACAGGTTTTTAATGAGGACCCTCCTATAGCTTTGTTTTACTCGATATTCTGCACCTTTCTTACATCACTCCTTTTAAGCAGATGATTGAAGATCTATGTGCATAGGCTGTCCTCTGCTAAAGGTAGTAGCAGTTCTCTCTTCACATACATAAATTATCTTGGTGCTTTCCCAGTTTTGACAAGTGACCTGTCACAGCATGTAACTAAAGACCAAAATTTGGAGAACATGTCAAGTTAAATCCCATGGAGCTAAATCATTCCTTTAAAGTTCGGTGGTTTTCCCTTGGGATATCTGCTTTTCCTTCCCTGGTCATTAATTCTCTGCTTTAAGAAAAGACTGTTTTTTTCGGAGCGTAATTGTTCATAGCATAGAGGCGGTGATCCTTGCTGGTACTTGTATAGAAGCCCTTCCTGAAACTCCATTTCCTGAAGGAAATAGCTTGGTGCCTTGAGATGTTTTTCCCTTTGCATCAATACTGAGCCAGTGTTCCCTGGTTGGGGGTCACGCTGGTCCGCTGGGAGGGCTGTGTTCCGTGCGGCTGGCATTCACGGTCCTGCGCGGCTGATGCTGAGCCAGGACACTTGGGCCCAGCACCATTGCTGAGTTCTAGCTCCTAGGAGAGTTTTAACTGTTCATTTTTTATCTCGTTTTGGGGAAAACTGTTTATTTTGCCATTCTAAGAAAGTGTGCTCTGTGGCTGCTTAGCGTGCTCGGAGCGCTCTGTTAAACACGGAAGGGAAAACACTGTCTAACAGGACTGAAGACTGGAAATTTTCTTCATAGGATCTAAAAGTGATACAGGGTGATTTTGTCTGTTGCCAAGGCTTGTAAAGAAATGTTGAAAAACAAATGCGTTCAGGGTGGAAACAGAAATTGTTCTGAGTTTTCAATTTTGAGAATTATTTTCGTTGAAATACTTTGTCTCAATCCCACTTTCAGTTTCACTTTTAATAATAATGAAATCGATACTGCTTTAATGTCTCTTCCAGGTAACTTTCTGCCTGTACATGTGTGACATATTGGAAAACATGAGTTTATGTGGCGCAGAAGTTCCACCAGTGTGAGCGTAGGGTGGTTGCTTTAACCAGGGAGTTACATAGGACTTGACAAATCAGGTCATCAGACCTTTTATATCTAACTCTGCTAGTGCAGTTTTGGCTGTGACATGTCAGACAATACATTCCAGAAACACGTATGTGTACAATTTATGCTGGTTTTGTTTACATCTTTCTACCGCTGAATAAATCTTTTTTTTTTTTTTTGTAAAATCAATCCAACTCTGAAGGTTTCAAGCAGAGAAAGGGAGGAAACAGGTAATAAAAATTAGAAACGCCTAAAAAAGGCTGAGAGTAACTTGAAAATTGGCATAACGTTTCCTGTTTTCTGCCAAATACTTTGCTCTGATGTTTTGAGGCTGATGTACAGGTCAAAAAGGAAAACAGTAATACTGTTCTGACTGAAGTGCCCATCCCATAAAGTTAACGAACGTCATCTCTGTTCCCCTCAGTCAGCTAAATGGTCCCCATTTAAACAGATCTTTCAGGCTGTTTTCTTGATAAGGCCATTTCTTAAAACTCACTGTTTTCTGCCTTCCTGTGTTTCAGCGGCACTTCTCCCCTAGCCTGCCTCAACGCCATGCTCCATTCCAATTCAAGGGGAGGTGACGGCCTTTTTTACAAACTGCCTGGACGCATCAGCCTTTTCACGCTCAAGGTAAATGCTGAGCTCCTGCTCCCAACTGAGTGCCGAGGTGCGAGTTCTGCTTGTTATGCATAGCTGAGTGTTAAACCGTCACTGAGCATCGTATGAGCTGAGTGTGCTGCATGTGAGATGGTCATGTGAAAGAGTGTCTGGAATTCATTATTTTATTAGAGCTTGTACCTTTCAGCAATTTTCAGTCATACATGATAAATGCCTTTAAAAAAACCCTATTATTTCTTGAATTGCACAAGCAAGATAAATCCTCTTATTCCAGTACTTGGTGTCCAACTCAGGTGGCTGCTTATCGAAACAGTCCCATTCACTCCTTTTCTGCCATCCACAAGGGAACACAGCCAAACCAATAAATTAAATTGGTCCAAGAGCTTGTAGCTACAAGTAAAATATCTTGATAGGAAAATGTATATTCATCCTTCTGGTTGGTTGTTTTATGTTCCCCTGCATTCTGTGTGTTTCTAGCATCACCATTTTCCTCAGATCTTGAGGTCTCTCTGGAACATTTTTTATATCTAATCTAGTTTATTGTCCCAGTAATCTTAAATGTTGAAAATATTTGTCGTCTTAGGCTTTTCTTTTGCATTGTTGTGTACTGCTGGATTCCATGATAAGTGTCAGTTTGATAGACTACAGATACCTCAGCTATTCACTTGCATCTTTTTTTCTGCTGTCAGAAAATTTTGTTGAATTGCTGTATTTTGCTGAAAACAGATGACATTGAAATAGCTTTGATTATACAAGTAGTAAATACATCTCCTAAGCTTACTATCTTAGTAGCTGGCTACTCTGATGCTGCCTGTTCTTTTGCAGTAAGAAACTTTCTTTATGAGAAACTGCTTGCTCGTAGAAGAGCGCGATGAATTATTAACCTTACGTATTATGGATCTGGTTGAGTTACTTGCCTAGGAGGTGTCTATGAGGTGTGCTAATAGTTTAGATGACTTCTGTTCCACTACGAGCCCAAATGTGTCTTTCTGCATCAAGGATTAAAACAGGGAAGATGAAAGAAATTAAGCTTAAAACTATATCCACTAAACAGTCTGTTCCCATTGGTTTAAGTCATAGTGGTTGGGAGGGAGGACTGTAGCCACCCCAGTTCTCTTTGCCCATTTAGAAGGATGCCTTGCAGTGGTCTCGGAACCTGTCTGTGCCAGAAGGGGAGGAGCTGGAGGACACGGCAGATGCAGAAAGCTGTGAGTCCAATGAAGCAAGCACTGTGAGTGGTGATAATGATGGTAAGTGTCTAATGACATTAATCTTAAACTATAAGATCTACTTCTGTGTCTGACTGAGAGCCCATCTCTTTCAGTGTCTCTTGATGAAACCTCCTCTAACGCCTCATGTTCTACTGAATCTCAGAGCAAGGGACCTGCTGCTACCAGGGAGAGCTACAGAACCGCCTCCCAGGTAGGAAAAAGTGGGACTAATGGGAAGCATGAAGCCTCTCAAGGGAAGCTTTCATTACTGCATGATAGTTGGGTGATCATGACAGGGACTAGTTGTACACAGGTGCCTCAGAGTTACGGGGCTGTCTCCTTAGGTGGGGAGTTTACACTACAGGGAGGGATCACATACAGGAGGGTAATTTTGAACTCTCTGCTATTCTTGTGTAATTATTATTATATGTGATCACACCTGAAGATTTAGCTAGGAGTCAGGTGGTTCTTCAACTGGGAAACAGCTTAGAAGCTTATTTTCCCCCCTCTGTAATGCCTTTGTTCCTTTGTTTTGTTTTTGGTTTCTTCCTGGACCACAGACAACCAAACAAAAGAAAAAGACTGGTGTAATGCTGCCACGGGTTGTCCTAACACCACTGAAAGTCAATGGGGCACACATGGAGTCTGCCTCTGGTGAGCATTGCTTTTGTTGTGGTGATTTTCTGATGACTGCAGGGATGGCTTTTAATCAGTTGTCCCTAGTTACCTGTAAGTTTGCCTGAGGATTTCCCCAGCACTCGGTGAGGATGCATGTGACTGTAGGGTGGTCTGTTATGTTTAACTCCATCAAAACAGTTGGTAACTGGGCAATACCCTGTAATAGTGGATCCCTTATTAGCAAATAATTCTTGTATGTTAAACCACTCTCAAAGTTTGGCTTCTGCTGTTCTTTGCGTATTTTTATGAAATTGTTTCGCTTTTAGGTTTCACAGGAAGGCATGCTGATGGGGAGAGCAGTAGCACATCCAGCAGCAGCAGCAGCTCTTTGGCCCTGTGCAAAGCCACCTTGCGTAGCAGAACAGAAATAAACAGGGATCCTCCGCAGCTTCTGAGAGGTATCCGAAAGCCCACAGCTGGTAGGTGCTTCTGATTAAAGTTAGAAGAATAATTGTCCATAAAAGCAGAATATGTTGAAGTCGGTGTACATGTGAGAAAACACCAAGGTTCCCTTCCTTCGTAAGGCTCGCAAGCCGGACCTTCCACCTCGAACGTTAGTCAGACAAGTTGTTTAAAAGTTTGCCTACTCTGAAGAGCAGCATTGAGAGTTGTACCTGAATGTGACAGAAGTGTGACCTCATACCAAAATTCTAGATGCACATCTATTAATTAGTGGTTTTGAGAGTCTTTCTCCATACTTGAACACTACAGTCTTTTCTCGTATATCTTGCTCCTTTTGCTGTAGTAATGCTGAAATACTTTTATACAACAATGTTTATTTTACTTGCTTGTCCTTAAAACTGCAGGGCAAATGAAACGAAACAGGGGTGAGGATATTGACTTTGAAACACCTGGCTCCATTCTTGTCAATACAAACCTGCGAGCCCTGATAAACTCCAGAACCTTTAACGCGCTCCCGTCGCACTTTCAGCAGCAGCTCCTTTACCTCCTTCCAGAAGTTGATAGACAGGTATGAGGGTGTTTTCCATTCACTGCATTGCCTCTTGCTTGCAGAACGGCTGGAGCAAATGTTTTCTGTTTGTCCCATTAGGTTGGGGCCGATGGGCTGATGCGTCTCAGTGGCAGTGCTCTGAATAATGAATTCTTCACTCATGCTGCGCAGAGCTGGAGAGAACGACTAGCTGATGGTGAGTAGGTTTGCTTTCCTAGGTGGCTGGAGAATAGGTACTCATTTTATGGGATTTTTTTTGTCTTTCTTTTACAGTTAATGCATGGCAATTTAGGCCAGCAGTGTATCTGGCTATGTTGACCCCAACTTTTCTTTGGTTTTCTTTTTTTTTTCCCCTTTAAAATCAAAGATGTGTTTTCCTTTGGTGCCATGGGACCTTCTGAACGAAGTAGTGGAGGTGTAAAGTAGTGCCAGACTTACCTTTCCTTAAATGATGGCCTGTGTCTAGTAAAACATGATTTTTTTCAGACTTGCTTGAAAGGCTGTGTGACCATTGCCCTTAAGGAGTTGCAGGCAGCACGTGGATCCATAGTGAAGTGGAGAGTGGGGTGATAGCAGAAAATCTGTCCTTTGTATATATAGCTACTGTACTACACTGTATAAACACAAAAGGTTGCATTTGCACAGTCAGTTTTGTTTGGAACTGAATTTCAGTCTCTGGCCTCCATGTAGGTGAATTCACTCATGAGATGCAAGTTCGAATTCGACAGGAGATGGAAAAGGAAAAGAGAGTGGAGCAATGGAAAGAGAAGTTCTTCGAGGACTACTATGGACAAAAGTGAGAAATTTTCCCTCACCTATCTTGTTTTATCTGGTTTTCTCTAGGTGGCAGAGTGTGTATCTGCTTGTGGATACCTGAGAAGATGCAGCATAAACTCCTTCAAAAAATACAGGTTGTGGGGTGAATCATTCAGACTGTTGCTCCAGGGGAATCCTTAGTGAAATTGGCTGCGTCACAGCAGAATTTTGTAGCCTATTTTGTTTCCCAGACAAGTTAATGTCACTCGTTTTCCATCACAGATCTTCACATCATCTTCTTTTTCTCATTCCCTGTGATAGTAATGTGGGATAGCAAATGTATAGGTTGTCTCATGGCAGACTGACTTGATGAGGTTTTGATGAGTCTCTGCTTTGTAACCTGTACGTTGCTGTGTATGGTGGTGACAGTATAGTTATAAGTAAAAGATGAAATGCTTAAATTAGAATGGGCTTTAGATTTTACCTAGTTTTTATGTTTACCTCATAGGTTGGGCTTGACCCAAGAAGAATCCCAGGAGCAGAATTTGGTGCAAGAAGACGCTGAGAACAGGACAGGACTGTCTGTTAAAGGAGAAGCAAGACTGCCGCGCAGTCCCTCTACACGGCAGAGAGATGGGCACTTCAAGAAGCGCTCCCGGGCCGACCTGCGATGCAGAGCCAGGAGGAGCCTGTACAAACTGCGTGAACCCGAGCAAACGGAGGCTTCCAAAGAGACTGCTGCTGTGGGGCCAGATTCCTCTCTTCATCAAGAGACAAAGCCTGAGGTAGACCTGAAGAAAGATGATCTGATGAGCCCTTTGGCTGCAGTACTGAAGTCAGATAGTTCAGAATTGCACCTCTCTCCAGAGACTTCCAAATTACACAATAAATCGGAAGATCTGTCACTGGCAGCTGCAAACAGAATTCCCAGTTTGCCCCAGGAGAATTCTGCTCGGGAGTCAAAAGACCAGAAGAGGAAATGCTTTGAGGAGGCTGCCTCTGCATCCTTCCCCGAAAAGAAGCCCCGGCTTGAAGATCGTCAGTCCTTTCGTAACACAATTGAAAGTGTTCACCCAGAAAAGCCACAGCCTACTAAAGAGGAGCCAAAAGTCCCACCCATCCGGGTAGGAAAGAGAATTCTAGCTGCTTGGTATCTCAGGGCTGTCATGCTCAGTAGCATCAAAACGTTATTAAAATGTCAAGTGTTGCCATCTTAAGAGAAGAAGTGGAAGGGTTTCATTGGTAGAGCTGGCTAAGTACCTCTGATTACCACAGTTCTCTCTCTTACTTAGACAGGCAAAGAATGGAAAATCATTCCAAGGTCTTCGCACAAGAGCACAGGGTAACCTTGACCTACTCTGTTAGTTCGCATTTCTGTGGATACAGAAATTACTTTTCTTGAAACTAGATGACTTGTTGCAAGAGAGACCTTTGAATCATGTTCTTTATCCTGTGTAGTTTCTCAGTTCCTTTCCTTTTGGCCAGAATCTTAGTATTCCTTCTGACTTTTTTGATTTTGACTAGAGGTGTCCATCTTGTTAGCTTCAGGGTAGTCATCCTGATGTAAAGGAGACCATTTTCATTTCTGAAGATCTCAATGCAAATCACATTTCGTATTTGACTGCTGGCTCTGGTAAAACAATGTTAATATTAAAGTGAGCTTTACATATCACATGACAGAGCAGATAAGCAGCGGTTTCAGGGAACATGCTACTTCTCTGCCAAAATTAGTTTTTTAAGTTGGAGTTTTAAATTTTTGTTGAATTCTTGTGATAAGAATTGTGATGAATAGATGCTAATAAAATGCATTTCACTGTCTGAAAATGGTCAAGGTTAGAACTAATTGCTTTTCCCTTTCTTTCAGATTCAACTTTCACGTATTAAACCACCCTGGGTGGTTAAAGGTCAGCCCGCTTACCAGATATGCCCCAGGATCATCCCCAACACGGAGCCCTCCAGCCGGGGCAGGTCTGGGGCCAGAACACTCGCAGACATTAAAGCCCGTGCTTTGCAAGCCCGAGCCCAGCGAGAAGCTGCTACAGCCGCCATTGGAGGTGGGGGTGGCCCAGGTGGAGGGACAAGCACTGATGAAGGAGGTGGTGGAGGAGAATCCAGCAGCCATACAGAGCACAGGAGGTCAAAGAGAGCTCATGGAAAGCGTTCGTCAGATCTACAACGAACACAATTACTGCCGTCTCTCCATCTGAACGGAGACAAGGCTAACTCCGCGGTGGCTGCTTGGGAGGCTAGCGCGAATGCCTTCATCTCTTCAAGACAAGACCCCTTTTCTTCAAAGATTGAGGGAAGTGCCGTTCTGGAATGCGCTGCAGGCACTAGCTCAGGGGAAGCTCAGCCTGGTGGTGGGTCACCTAGAAGGCAGTTCTGTGATGCTTTGACTGGGTCGTCCTTAGACAATGCAACTTCTGAGAGGCAGGAGGAAAGCCCCGAGCAGCTCTTCTGCGACCCAAGGACCGAAATCGCATCTTGTGTTGCATCACAGGAGACGCAAAGTACAAAGCTGAAATGCGTGGTACTGCCAGTAAACGGTCTGTCTTGTTCTCAGGTGCAGGGAGCTCTGATCAGTCCTACGGTAGATAGGGTTGTGTCGGAGCTCAAAGATGGTAGTGCTCCCGACGAACAGCTGGATTATCATCCTGACGTAAAGGAAAACTCCTCCAGTTGTCCTGCTCTTCTGCCAGAATTGTCATCAGGTGGTAAAGAATGCCAAGAGCCAGAAATGGTATCTAGATTTAGATTTAATGGCTCTGAAACATTAATGGAAAAACGTGTTGCTGATGGTGGTAACTCCAAAACAGTGACTATTGGCGTGGGGAAAGCAGTCCCTGCGCTTTGTAACTTTTCACACCTGCAAGCAGAGAAAGAGAATGATGGCCAACTAAGTAATCAAGAACAGAATACAGAGTCTCTGGTGAAACCTTCTTTACACAATGACTTTATTTCTCAGAATAGGATAGATACCTCTGAAAAGCTGCAGCTGAGGGAGAGGTGCCCCAGAACAGAACCAGAAAATGCACATCAGCTACTGAGAGAGACTCAAGAGTTCAAGGCAAACGGAGATGATGAAATACAGAGTACGCACAGCGAAACAACAGATACTGCTTCAGATTTTGAAGGTGACGTAGCTGATGAGAATGTAGAGATGGATATATGTTTCAGAAGTGTCCGCTGTAGGGAGGTGGCTGGGAAAGACGCTTCCTGTCACAGCAGCACTGAGAGATGTGGTAGGATTAGGTCAAAGTCATCTGTGGAAACAGATAGTCTGGCCTATGTTGTGGACTTCCCTGCAGTTGCAGTGATGAGCACTGCACCTCCATCTCAGAGGTGGGGACCACGTGCACCATTGCCCCAGAAAGCCGAGCGGCCGGCAGGTTCTGCTCAGCCCATATCCTCTGTTGAAACCAACAACCCTTTGGTGATGCAGCTGCTTAAGGGGAACCTTCCACTGGAAGAAGTTCTCCCAGTATCTCATGCCAACATCAAGCTGGAAGTTACACAGCCACCACTGGACAAGCAGTCAGAAAGCCTCTCCCTGCAAATGGAGAGAGGTAGCAGTTGCTATTTTGGCAAAGAATCTTCTCCAGATGTAGGAATAAAGGCGAGTGCCCTAAGCAGGAGTGGTGACTTCCGCTCGATGAGATCTTCTGTAGATCCCCAGGAGAAGTGCGAATCAGGGGCAGCATTGCCTAGAGCAGAGGATGCGGAGGATCGGTCTATTCCAGAAAAACATTCCAAAGTTGGCTCGGCTATAAGCTGCCAAGACCAACTGGCAAATGTGGCAAGTGCCTCTCAGAAGCCTGGAGATATGGGCCCTCGGGAAAGAACATTTTCTTCCTGTAGCTTTGAGGAGCAAAAGGAGTTGCCCAAGGTCCATCTGATGCCACAGCACAACCCATTAACAAGTGTCATCACAAATAACAGTCCGGAGAAGTTGAATGCCTCTCCGGAGCCTAGGTTTTTATCTCCAGCTGTAACTTCTCATGGTCCGAATCAGCCAGGGGGTACATCAGTCAATAAAAATTATCTTGGAGTTCAAGGCAAAAAACTCTTTGGTTCTGGTTTTCCTTGCAACCCCAGTGTTAGACTACATCACTCCAGGGCTTTGGATCCAGTTGCAGCCATGGGAACCTTGTCCCCCAGCAAACAGATTCCTCTGAACAAGAGCTGTGCTTCAGGAGAAGGAATGCCAGCTGCAAGGGAAGAATGGACTTCAAAGCAGCACACCAACACCCTGGGAGGAATAAAAACCGAGAATGTGTTGTCATGTGGCAGCCCAGCCAAGAGTGACACGGAGAACCGGAAAGATGCAGCACAAAACCCCGTGGAGCTGACTGAGCATTTGCAAAGTGTTCCGCTGGTGATGGACTTGCCATTTTTTAAGTTTTCGAGGGAACCAGGAAAAGGACACAACCACCCGTTGGAGCCTTCTTCCATACCCTCCCAGCTCAATATCAAGCAAGCGTTTTATGGGAAGCTTTCTAAGCTGCAGCTTAATTCCACCAGCTTTAATTATTCATCCAACGCTCCAGCTTTTCCCAGAAGTCTTGCTGGAAGCATGATGCAGCTAACCCACAAAGCGAACTTTGCTGCAAACCATAATACGTCCCTTTCTGTGCAGATGTTTGCTGATAGCAGCAGTGTTGATGAGATATCGTTCAAGTGCTCGTGCAGCCTTAAAGCCATGATCATGTGTAAAGGCTGCGGGGCGTTTTGTCACGATGACTGTATAGGACCCTCTAAGCTTTGTGTATTGTGCCTTGTGGTGAGATAATAAATTATGGCCATGGGACAAATTGTATATTCAGTGTGTGTATTTTGATAACGACTGATCCTAAAACCTGTACACAAAATACTATTCTGTTTATAGTAGAAATGCTATTACACTTTGTTTTGGTGAGGAAAGTTGACTTGCCTTCCCACTGAAATCTACGGTGCAAAACCCTTTCTTGCTCACGGTTACACTCTGCTATCCGGGCTGCGCCCCACTGGAGCGATCCTTCTGCTTAGTGCTATCGTGGAAACACTGGTTGTGCTCTGGTGCACGTGCTGAGGCTAATACCTGAGCGAGAGGCAGTTTGCTGTGGCAATCCGCGGACCCTCTGTCGAGGAAATCTTTGCATCCAAAGGAACTGGAACAGGGTGTTTTCTATTTCAGGGCTGCACTAGATGAGGCCCTACAGTCTTCCGCTCTCCCCTTCTGCCATCTCCATTCTTGGTTTGTGTGGGAAGTACCGCTGGACAGCAAGTGAAAGCAAAGAGCTGCTCTGCAGGCGACGGTTCTCTACGGTCTTTGGATGCTACAGCAGAACGTGGTGCCCAGTAAAACTCTCTGCAGGCGGCTGTAGAGCCGTATACAGCGAAGCGTATACTGGATGGAGCCAACTCGGTGGTTGCAAGAAGAGCGGGGGGGGAAAGTGGCAGGTGCCAACCCAATGCCGTCGTCTGGCCTGCGGGAAGATGTGTGGCCCGGGGAGCTGTGTGCCTGGCTGGACTCTTGGACCAGCTGATGTGACTGCCTCTTTTGGCTGACTTGCCACAAACTAGTGTGAAACGTCGGAGGTTCTTAGCAGCTCGTTGACGTGGCCAGCCATCTCCGCGTTGCAGCCCTGCAGTGAGGACCTTAACACGACAGCATCTGACCACTTGCAAGAGTCTAGCTGTGCGTCTGTGTGACGATCATCTAACATTTAAAGCAGTGTTTTCTCTTTTTTTTTTATTTTCATTCTTGGATGTATAAAGTGAATTATTTGGCTCCTGTAAGTATCCTCTATGCATCTGTTTGATCATGTATTTATATGTTGTACACAGTACTGGCCAACTCTGTAAATGGATGTAATGTACATAGAACATAAAGGGTTCTTTTTTTTTTTTCCTTGGATTTCCAGGCTCTACAGCAGTATTGCATTAAAGTGGTGTTAGTTATTAATCTGCATCTGTAGTCAGAGCCACTGTATTCTGTCTTGCCTAACGTGAGGCTCAACACACAAAGGTGTCTCGGTTCTGACAGCCTCCCTCTGCCCGGGCCTCCGTGCCGCGCTGTGCAGGCAGCCCATGGCGCGTGGGCTCGAGGATGGCCTGGTGGCATCGGCCGAGGCGAGGGTGCTTCGCCGGTCGCTCCTCCAAGCCTTTTGCCAGTTGGTGCTGGAACTGAGCTAGAGCGTGGCCAGGGCTGCGTCGCAAGGCGGTGAACGTCCTTGTGCATCCACAGGCTGGGGGCAAAAACATGACTCTCCCTCTTTGGAGCAATTACTTACCCGGAGTGAATTGCTTCCGCGGGGGGAGAAGTCAGCTTTTTTATTTAAGCAGCGGTAGGAAGAATTGTAGGGGGTTTATTTTTATTTTTTCTTCTCGTCCCTTTTCTAGCTCTATCCTACCTCCCTTGACCATGCACTTTTTTTTTTTTTTTTTTTGGCCGTACAAGTCTCCATTTGAGATGCGAGCCTGAGGGATGCAACACGTTTAGTCTCGGAAACAGTTTATCCTTAACGCATCCAACAGCCTCACGTGGGAATGAGAGACCAACAACGTGCGCGCGCGCCTGGGGACGAACAGGACCTGCGGCATTGGCGAGGGCGGGGCGGAGGTGTGAAACCTGCTTACCAAAGACGGGGAGCGGAGCTGGGCGCCCGGCTCTGCCTCCTCGGGGGCCACTAGTGTACGGACTGAATGCTCTGGTTTGCGGAGCCCCGGGGGGGCCTGCTCGTGTATGTCCCTTGTGGTATTGGAAAAATAAACACTGTAAAACCGGCGTTTGTGGTTTCCATCCTCTTTTTCTGAAATCGTCCTCTGTGCTCTCTAGGGCAATATTGCTTTTCCTTTCCTCTTTTCTTAGCCGGGAGTGGTCCAGAGCTCTGCTTGGCTGACTGAAATGGGGGCTGCATTGCGCTCTCGGCTGCGTTAAATCGGACTTTAAACACTGGCAGGTGACTGAAGACGCCTCCTGCAGCCGCTGCGCTCTTG
>NW_010529112.1:0-2033 GCF_000687285.1 Phaethon lepturus | reverse complement strand
AAGGCAGCTCCGTAGCTTCCTCCCTCGGGCAGCGGCGTCTGCCGTCAGACACGCAGCAGAGCTCTCCGGCAATTAGCGATCGGGGCTGGGACGATTCACAGCTCTCGAGCGCCAAAAGCCAAGGGTCGCACCATCGCTGGCTGGCAGATGAGAACCGGTGGCCAGCAGGCTGATTGGGCCATTAGGCAGCTTGCCAGTAAGGGAGGAGTGACCAGCTGCCTGGCTGTAAAACCTGCGACCGGCAGCTCCGTGTGCCGCAGACGAGGCAAAGGGGAGTCCCGGGCACCCACAAAGCGCCGGGGCACCGTGACCCCCCTTCCCTCTCCTTTACAGCTGCGATCTCAAACCAGGGCTTGCAGGGGTACCGCGCTGAATCAGGAAAACCCAGACGCTCCTAGCCGGGGAGAAGGGACCCGTCCTTCCCATTTTCTTAACAGCCCCTGTGCCCAGGGAGGCGTCAATACCCATCACCTATTACTGCACAAGAAATTTTCTTTTTTTTAATATTCGGAGATTATAAAAGCCAAACAAAAGACATGCAACAGGTTATACACTGTAAGGAGATCTTTTTAAGTGCCAAACTGCGGCTGAACTGTAGCTATGGTTATTATACAGAAACAGACATAAAACTATAATGTGGATCAACACATTTTATCACAGTCATTCAACAAAATACTGAGTCCATGTAGCTTAGCTATTACTTTTCTACAGCTCTGAAAGATTTACTGTAGTTTCATCTTAATCTGGAATTTTATTATGTAGTTATTTTAATCTCACTTTATTTTATCACTGCTTGGAGACCCATTATCAAAGTAAGATCGTGTTTAGATAGAGCAATGATGAATAGAGTTAGAAACAGCTAAAAGAGAAACAGAATCCAGCTCTGTTTTGCTATACACAATAGAAAACCATCGGGAGAGCCTTTGTGATGCATTACAGAGTGAGAAAGGGGTAGTCCTGACTGGGTGCCTGGGATGTGCTCATTGGATGTTTCCCCTCTCCTCTATTTATCTGTATGAGCATCTCTCACCCACCATCAGATTGAAAGCCAGAAGAGACCATGAGACCATCTTCTCCGAGCCCATGGCTGAGTGTCAGGCACTAGCCTGATTTTTACTTACTCTTACACACGTTTTGCTGAGGTAAAGTATTGCTCAGCAGAAGGACAAACCCACACCAGAAGTTCCTTCTCCCCTCGTTTTCTCCCTAACACTGAAGTAGGGCTGGGACCTCAGCTGCAGCCCGTGACTCCTGCCAACCGTCCCGAGAACGTGGCTTTCACAGCAGATACAACACCGACAGCGGAGTAGCCATACCCCGGGCTGAGCCGGCCGGCAAGGCAGGGCCCCGGCACGCCAAACCAGCCCTGTCCCAGGAGCAGCCCTGGGGCCAGGCGCGCGGTCAAGCACACCCTCCCTGCCAGCACGCGGAGACCTCCTGCCCAGCGACCTCGTTCCACCGAGCGCTTGGTCCGGCCGTACGGTTTTTGGAAGATGGAGCTGCTGCTTAGGCTGAGGGGACCTCTGAGAGCAAGGCTGGCACGTGGGGCTGCAGTCTTTGCCCGTTGGTATTTTGCTCAGATGTCCTCCGCTGGGTGCTTCGCCACCCCAGTTCCTCAGTAAGGAATTCAGGGGAGCGTCAAAGACAGTCAAGTGCTCTAAAGCACAAATTTACATCTCACCTGCTAAGACGTTTAAAGCATATATTTAAGTGCTATCCCAAATCAGAATAATTTCCCACATTAGGACTAAAAATTTTTAGGACATGCTTTAAAAACATAAGGATGAAACGCCACACGTGGCTACTTTGGGGAGAACCAGGAGAAGGCTGTTCACGCAGCACCAGCAAGGAAAGCGTTCACCGACACGGGCTCAGGCTTTGCAACGGGCGAGGCACGTGTCCCCCGGACCAAAGGAGCGCTGGAGTCCACCTCAGCGCAGCCCGTAAGCGCAGAGGAACCCGGCACCCTTCGTTCAAAGCGCGATGGGCTCGACCCCCGTGAGACACCCCGAGCAAGGGAAGGGGAGCCCGGG
>NW_010529111.1:50310-95849 GCF_000687285.1 Phaethon lepturus | reverse complement strand
ATTCTCACTCCTCTCTCTGGCTGCAGTTGCAAATGGGTTTTTCCCCCCCTTCTTAAATCTGTTATCCCAGAGGCGCTACCACCATTGCCTTGGCCTTGGCCAGCAGTGGGTCCATCTTGTAGCCGGCTGGCACTGGCTCTGTCGGACGCAGGGGAAGCTTCTGGCACCTTCTCACAGAAGCCACCCCTGCAGCCACCCCGCCACCAAAATCTTGCCACACAAACCCAATACGTTAGGAAACACTAGAATTAAAGTTGCCTCTGAACTGTTAATCATCTGCCCTGTGCTCATACATACGGGGTAACCTTGGGTACACTCGTGCATGTACCTTTTTCTTAGGAACCCTTTCTTGTGCCATGCAACCATGACACAGGTGGAGGGGCTGACGCCCTTCCTGCCCACATGCAAGTTCTGCATTATGGGGTGGGTGCAGGTCCTGCTCCTCCTCCAACCCCCAGCCAACAGCTGGAGCCCAGCCCCTGCTCTAACAACACTCCACAGCAGAGACACTTGCCTGTGCCTGGCACAGACCCAGTGGGGATGCTCCAGCCCACGGGGGCTAATGAAGAAGTTCAAGGGAGGACTGAGAGCCCTCTTCTTTCTGAGAGCAAATCTGTGCCTGTTACTAACGTCAGCACTGACGTTAATGCCCAAACCACACGTACAGTCAATAGATCTTTTACAGGATGGTACAGGGCACTTTGTTCAGGGGTGCCTCTCGCTACTAACTTTCCGGGATCCTAAACTACTGAATCATTATGGTGATAGCAAAGGGATAACTTGGGGGGTGCAGAGCAGTTCAGCAGTCAGCAACCTGGACAAAGAGAGTCTATCCTCTGATGTGCATAGCCTGCTCTACACAGGACATACACACACCTATGTGGAGCAAAGCAGAGGTATGGAGTCTCCTCTGCCAGAATTACAGCAGCTGCCGGACAGACATTTGGGAGCAGGGACTGGTGGTGTGCTTCAGTGCTCATGCAGAATCAGCTTCTTCACACTCACAGCATCCACATGTCCAAAGTGGTCACAAGTTCTCTGTTACAGACACCTTCGGTAACTTTTCCATTTCTTTCTTTGAAGCAGGCAATGTCTATGCTTGACTCAGCAGTTCTCTTTCCTTTCTCATTCTTTTTCTTTCCTCATTGGCTAGATTCCTTTCTTTAGCTTTCCCAGGAGGGTCTCTTTGCCTTTTCTTGTCTCCTTATGTCTTGAATAACTGCAGGGCAAAACAACTTAGTCATTATTTTGGAAGCAGGATGCAAATATGGGTTAGTTACACTAACAGTTGATCATGTGTACTGCAAGATACTTGGTCTACAGTGCCATTGATCTCGTTTTGTTGTAATGCTGTCACTGTTAACTACCTATTCTAAGAAGGTAATCTAGGCATTTCCTACTTGCCCACAGTAATAGCAGCTATTTATTAGCTGGGAGATCTTTCAAAAACAGCGATTACACAATTCAAACACTAGCAACTTCTGAATCAAAACAAAGAATGATTGCAAGGTTCTTTTGCATGAATTGAATATACATTGTATACTGTGGTTTAAAAACATCTCTTGGCTGGGTTGTATACAGTAAAGATCCACAGAATACATGGCACTGCATTTGCATATAGTATGTCACTGCTGTATTAAGAGTGGAGAAAGATCACCTGAAAAACCTTATACAGCCAACAGAATGTAAGATGACAGCTGTATAAGTCACGGAGAGCACTGTGGTAACACAGTAAACATTAGCAAAACTCTGACAAACTTAGGGCACTTGCAGTAAGTTTTCAGTAAACTAGCTAAGATCTGGTAGCTGTGCTCACACTGCCAGGTTGTTAAAATGGCCTTGAAGGGGGATAGATTGCCTTTGTATCTTCTTTTTCCACTATGGTGCATGAAGAAAGCTCAAACAGTAGTTTTGAGTCCCTTCTTGTTCCCCCATCTTTACAAACACCTCTGGCCTTTAGTGATAGTAGACCATTTTTAACTATTGCCAGAGCCTTTTTGTTCATGGGAGCCATGTAACAAAATCTCCATATGGCTAGCACGTCCCTCAGAGGCCTTATGGAATGGTGAAATCCAGGAACGATTCACAAATGAGAGATGAGAACCAATCTTCAACATTTGTGTTTTTGGATGAGGCTGGGCTCGATGCACCTCCTCATCTCAGGGAGCCCTTGCACTCTTGGCTGTTGCAGCTCCGTCTGACTCACCTCCCCCAGTAACCAGAGGTCCAGGTCCCCGCATCCTTGGTACCAGCATGGTCGTGCTGCTGGCCACGGGATATATCCTCCGCTGGAAGGCTGCAGCTGAAGTCCAGAGCTGCATACTCATGGATAAACAGTGTTGCAGCCTTGCCAAGGCATATAACTCAAACAGTTATGAAAGTGGTCTGATTTAAAAAAAAAGAAATTTGTTTTGCTTGGTTTTTTTGGTGTGTAGGCTTCGATGATTCACTTTTAAAGTTCTTTCTCTGTCATTTTGATGCTATGTTTTTCCTGTAAGCAAAGACTGAGATTCTTATACCACCTCTGATTTCAGACCTTAGACATCTGTGGAAAATACCACCTCCTCCAAAGCCGTGAGGACTTCCAGTTTTTTTAACAGAGAGTATTGCATTTTCAGGAGCTGGGGTGAGAGTGCACAACTCCAAGCCTGGTCACCAAAAGGCATTCATAAAGCTTTACCATACATGACAGTCCTCACCACGTTCCTGCTGCGGATAGTTTTACAAAGTCACATCATCTTGAATTAGCTGTGTACATTACCTTGAAGGAGATAGATTGTCCATCTGACTTCCATTTGGTAAAGGGGCTAGGGGGTATTCTTGGTTGCTTGCTGCCCTGCTTGAGGTAGTTGGGAATCCCTGAGAGCAACAGAGCTCTGCTCAGTCAGTTTTTTCCTCTTCCACTTTCTCTGATCACAGAGAAAAGTTGCTTGTGGCAACTTCAGCTTAATTTATACCAATGGGACGCCAGCTCCCACTGACCACAACCACAGCTCCAGCTCCAGAACTGGAGTGGCTTGTGGCTGAGTCTACGAAGGCATCTTGATTGAACCACTTCAGATTTAGTACAAACCATAATTTGACAAAGATTTGTGATTTTCTGAATTTGTTAGAAAAATCCAAGACCAACATTTGGTGTTTGGACTTACAAAACAATTGTCCATGAGAGTGACTAATCTCCCGGCAATGCCTGCAAGGGAACCCTTCACATGAGCATACACAACCTGTGGTGGTTCTATGTTGAAACAGAATCCCTACAGCTGATAATGGGGTAAACACAGTATGGTTTAGGCAGTTTATACCTTTAGGCAAAGCATTTAAAAAGGAAGGTTAAATCTGTTTAAAGTTATATCTGTAGTGATCAGGTGTGGTGGGACAGTTAGTTGTCCACCAAACCACTTATGCACTAACATTTTCAATTCAAGCACAGTGATTTTCAAGCATATAATTTGTCAAAACAAAAAAGCCTACAGCACTGTTAATATTAAGCCTAATGATGAGTCTTTTATGTCTAACACCTTAACTGGCAGTGTTGATGAGTTTAGAGGATCAGACATTTAAAAACTCCATAAACTTGTGGAGACCCAACTAATACGGCTGCTGACTTCTTTCTACAGCAAGACGGTTTGTACCCTTGACTCACAGCATGAAATGCAGCCCCTCTTACACCTCTAGGCTCTGTGTACAGCTGGCTGCTGCACAGTATGTTCCAGGATCACTGCTTAGGGAACAGCTTTAAAATTACTAGCTCAGCAAATAGCTGCCAGGAGTTGGCCAAGAGGAAACATGAAGGGTAGAGGTGTGTTACAAATCTGGCCCGTTCATGTGGCTCTAAGGAGGAGTTAGTTGCCATCCTGGGTCTCCTGCAGGAAGGTGTTACAACCTCTGTTTCGGAGCTGGCATGGGTCCCTTCCTCCTGTCAATGCGTGGGGAGGTGGGCCATACCATGCCGCTACCAAGGCACGCAGCCCTTGTTTTGTTTTACATAAACAGTCCTTGGCATGGTTTGTAAAATGCTTTGTCCCCATTTTTGCAGAAAATGCCCTAAGCAGTAGACCACCGCCATAGAGTCACATTTCTTCTCTCAATCCATTTTGTCCCCACTGGATCTGAGGACATAGTCCTTAAACTCAGGCATGCATGTCCCTCTCCATCTCCCATGCCTCTTGGACATGCCTTGATCTTACCCACCGTGGCTCTTCCACAGCCTGGGTGGGTTTCCTGCTCACCAGGCTGGTGTTTCACAGAGTCGCTGCTCCTTTTCCTCTGCTTGAAGTGAGAGTCCTCCCTTCTGAGGATTTTGTCCCAGTCAACAAGCATTAGGAGATGGTCAAGTGCCTTCAGCCATCCCAGATACCTGGGGGTGGTATTCATATATGATCTACTCAGACCTGGCAAATGGGGTGCCCTGGGCACTCATGGAACAGAGGTTTTGGCACCTAGAGAACCTGAGGTTTTCCAAGTAGGGCATGTATGAACTTCAGACATCTCTAGGGCTACACAACAGCTGAGAATTTTGGCTCATCATCCTACTGAAATACAGAATCATAGATTCATATAATCATAGAATGGTGGGCAGGGACATCTTTCACTAGATAAGGTTGCTCAAAGGCCCATCCAACCTGACCTTGAACTCTTCCAATGATGGGACATTCATAATTTCTCTGGGCAACCTGTTCCAGTGTCTCACCATCCTCATTGTAAAATGACTATCTTCCTTATGTCTAGTCTAAATCTGCCCTCTTTTAGTTTAAAACCATTACCCCTTGTCCTGTCGCAACAGGCCTTGCTAAAAAGTTTGTCCCCATCTTTCTTATCAACCCCCTTTAAGTAGTGGCAGGCTGTAATAGTTTCCCCGGAGCCTTCTCTTCTGCAGCTGGACCAACCACAACTCCCTCAGCCTGTCCTCACAGGAGTGGTGCTCCATCCCTCCGATCATTTCTGTGGCCCTCCTCTGGACTCACTCCATGTCTTTCCTGTGCTGAGGGCTCCAGAGCTGGATACAGGACTCCAGATGTGGTCTCACCAGAGCGCAGTAGAGGGGCAGAACCACCTCCCTTGACCTGCTGGCCACACTTCTTCGGATGCGGCTGAGGATACAGTTGACCTTCTGGGCTGCGAGCGCACATTGCCAGCTCATGTCCAGCTTTTCATCCACCAGTACCCCCAAGTCCTTCTCAGCAGGGCTGCTCTCAATCTATTCATCCCTCAGCCTGTACTGACACTGGGATTTGTCCCGACCCAGGTGCAGGACCCTGCACTTGGCCTTGTTGAACCTCATGAGGTTCACAGGGACCCACTTCCCAAGCCTGTCCAGGTCCCTCTGGACGGCATCCTGTCCCTCAGGCCTGTCAACCACACTACTCAGCTTGGTGTCAACTGCAAACTTGCTGAGGGTGCACTCGATCCCACTGTTTATGTCATTGATGAAGACATTAAATATATTGGTCCCAGTATGGACCCTTGAGGGACACCACTTGTAACCGAACTCCATTTGGATATTAAGCCATTGACTGTAACTCTTTGGAAGAGGCCATCCAGCCAATTCCTTACCATCTAACAGTCCATCTATCAAACCTATGTCTCTCCAATTTAGAAGCAAATACACATTTTCCTTTCTTGCATGAGGCCTCAAAATACTGGAAAAAGTATCCTATTGGGATAGGTGGAGCAATGGCAGTCACTACTATCCCAAAAATGTCTCAGCTAAGTCTGTATTATATGTTTCATCCATTATTACAACTTCAGAAATTGACATATTTTCAAAATATGAATCTGTTTCTAGGGAAATTTATGGGCATGGTATCATGCCTATTCCTCTTATCATTGATGTCTTCCTCATAAAAATTTTTCAATAGCAACAGTTTTAGTTCAAAGTATGAACTAATAGACTGAGGAAGGGTATCTGAGTCTGGTCCTGTGTCTGTCTTCAGTCTGTTTCTCTTTTCTCTGCACAGATTCCTTGGGGTTTGGCTCTGGCATAAAAAATTAGCACTGGAATTTACTTTGACTGATATGTTTCTTTTGGTCTATTTTTCTTTTACAAGAATAAAAAATATTTTTCTGCTAAATATTTAGGATTTTGCCCTCCTTCCTCAAGAAACTAAGCAACTAGAGGCCCAGTCCTACAAGATTTCTTGAGTGTCATCCTCACTTAGACATGGTTCCCTGGAGACTAGCGGGAACTTCCGTGAGAGAGGACTGTAAACCGAACCCTGAGAATGGAAATGTAGTTTTTGAACAAGTAAAACCAAAGCATCAATGTGGTTGACATTGCTTCCCACTTTGGATTATGTATTGTATATAATCCAATTTAGACCAGTCAAGGAGGGCAAAAGACTTTTGTGAGCCAAAACACAAAGAAGGAGAGAGCCTAAATCCTGTGAGATTTTGTTTGTATTTCAGAAACTAACCAGAGAGGAAATGCATTTAAAAAAAGCAAATTCCATTACTTCAGAGCTGACCTGCGATTCTTGCAGTCTCCTTACACCCAATCTGCATGTTCCCTCTGGCTTGCACGCTACTGTCTCTGAAGTTCCTGCTACTAATCACTACAATATGGAGTCTCTAGCCTGAATGTTAACATTAAATGTAGTAGATTTCAGCTGTAACCCTCCTAGCATTAAGAAAATAAAATCCCCACTAAAAGCTATTTTCAGCCTCATATCGGCAGGGACCACAGGGACCACCAGCAACTGTCTTGTACTAAATTTTGAACTCTTGCTTTTGCCTTTCCCACTCTGACATGTATTTTTACAGGGTTTGTAGTCTGAGAGACACCAGAACAACAAGTCAGTCTCCTGTAGGTTGGCATCTGGGCTTCTGCAGTACCAAGCACCTCCTTTGTGGTTCAGAGCTGGTCCTAAGCGTTGCCATGAGTCTGTGTGTGGCTGGTGGTGAGACAGATACTATGAATGTATACAGCCATGGAAACTCGAGGACAAGGAAGATCAAGAGACAAGGTGGCTTTTCAAAGATGGTAAGGTGGTAAGACTCTAGTTTTCAGACTTCAAATCTACTGAAAATGTCCCCATCCAGTGCAACCTCTTTAATAGTGAGAGACAACTAGCTTTTAGAGACCTTCACCCTTTGTGATGACTGCCAGTTTATCACACCCAATTTACCACTTTCCTTCCTCTATTGCCCTTCTGACACTGAAGATTTTCAGCTATCCCATAAAAATCCCTGAGCAGTTCTGGTGATGGATAGGTCAGAGCTAAGGTAGAGGCAGAGGACTGCCTGAGCTCTGGTTCCATCAGATGCCGAAGTGGTACGTCATGATGTGACTGAAGACTGGAAGAGGTAATTTTTGCTGTAGCTCTGTGCGGGTACCTGATTTGTTTGCCAGTTTGAAAGGGAAGGGGATGCCTCAGCTCACCCGAATGCTGAGGGTTTGATCCCTGTCTTTGTCGCGGTGGGCATTAGCTGTGGCGCTGAACAGGTACATGATACCACACCTTCACAGGCGTAGCTTGCAGTTTACCTGCCAAAAAATTCTTTACTTCAGCAGCAGTGCATGCTATCCTGGCACACAAGTAACATAAGAACACGACTGTGAAGCGGAGCCTTTCCCACGGGCACGGAGTGGGCTTTTCCTTCGCCATCCTCCCCTCCTTTCCTCTTCCTCAGCTGAGGGCAGAAGACAGCGCTTCCCCTTGCGCAGGTCATCAGATAGGCCAGTTGTCTGAGCACTTTGCTATACTTGCTGGAGTACTTATTTAACATAGTGAGATCTGAGAAGCAGGTTGTGTACCTGAAATTTCTCATCTGGGGTATGTTTTAAGAACTATCATATATTCCTCTATAAGGACAATTTCAAACTGAAGACACAGAAAAAATATTAATTAAAGATTGAAATCCAACTTGATATTTCAAATGGAGACGTGCATAGCAAAGAGCTGTTTCTGCACATTTACTTCCTTTTCCCTTCAGTTCCTTTCACTTACCAGTGCAACTGAGACCCTTGGTCTCTCATCAGGTGCTGGCTGCCAAGCCAGTGGGGCTGGGACATCATTGCTCCCACCTGGTACCACTCCTGCTCCAGGCAAAAGCACCAGGAGCGCACAGGATCTCTGCAGAAACCAACAATTTCCTGAGTAATATTGACTTCTTGATGCAGCTCTGGCTTGTCCCTAAAAGATTTCCAGAGCTGACTGCTATGTGGGGCCCAGGGATGATGACTGGGCAAAACTCATGAAGGACACACAGCAGCCCTAGCTTGTTTGTATAACAAAACAAAAAAAAGTATAATAAGTATTATTATACTTAAAATAAAAGTATTTTAAGTAATACTAGGGTTGGGTATAATACATATGATTTAATCACAGGTGCATGAAGCCCAGAAGGGAATACAGGTGCATGCAGCCAGGCATGCAGAATAGAGTGCTCTTCCTGCTTAGAGCTGCAGGACAGGACCTGAGATGGGACAAGGTGCTGTGCAAGCCTGTGATGGCACCAGAGAGGGGCACTGGGCACTGCATGGGGACCACATCACTCAGTGGTGGAAGACTTGAGTGGAGCAAGGCTGATGGAGAGCAAGAGGAGAGAAACCAGCCCCCATCAGCTCCCTGCTGGATCACACCTGTCCGTGCATCTCTGTGGTCATGGACAGATGTCCCCTCAGTAGACAGCTGCTCGTTGGAGGCTCTGCTGCTCCTCAGCTGTTTCTCACTGCTCATGGGAAGAGGAACAACTTGAGGGAGAAAGTTCATGCCCGCTCCTGGGAAAAGTAGGCAGGTTGCCTCACACAGAGCTCTCTGGAGTATTGGTTTTGCTCCAGGTTTCAAACCAACCTGTCCACTGGCAGAGCTGTGGGGAGTGCAGTCTCCAGCTGGTGAGCAATGAGGGGCACCTTGGCAGGGCAACATCTTCCCACAGCCTGTACAGGTGCAAGATACCCAAAAGGGAGTCTGAGATAGCTCAATACATCTGTTGAAGAAAGCCAGATGACAGTGTGCATTTAACTGACAGTCTGCCTACAGATTTCCCATAAATTTGGCCTCTGTTCATCCAGCTGTTCCTCTGACAGTGTGGAGAAGAGGGCTACAGAGGTAGGCAGACCTCAGAGAAGACCTTCTGGAGCCCACTCAGCAGGTGACTGTGCCTTGCCCTTATGAAGGGCTGGATTTGATGGCCTAGTAGGTCTTCTCCGTCCTGTGACACTTTGGTCCTACATGGCCATGGTTGACGTTCTGTCCTCTTCCCCGCCTGGAGTCTCCAACCGCTCTCCTGCTCTGTCGCCAGTGAGGCTGAGTGTTTCTGCCAAGGCAGCTGCTCCATATGAGATCTGACACCAAAAGAGGAGGGAATTTTACTCCCCTGAACAGAAAACCCTGTGTAAATTCAGGAGTGCCAGGAAGGAATATTCTTGGCTTGTCTTTCATCTGCACTGTAAATTATCTATCTAGTGAGTGGTGAGTGGTGATAGTGAGTTGCATCCAAATCCTAATCAGCCAGAAGTATGGTCACAACCAATAAACTAATGAACCTCTGCAAAGTCCAGCCTCCCATGAGAGGTCAAAGCTTATTTATGCAGAGTGAGAAAAGATCTCGCTTTCACAGGCCCTGGAACAGCAAAAGCAGGTTATTCACCGGCACTTGCTTTCCCTCTGTGGAGCAGAGGGGAAGAACAATTGGCCCTGTCTTCCTTGTTACATGGCACTAGAATATTTGGGGTTAAAATGGAGCAATTTTTTGATGAAGAGTAAATTAGGAAGGTACTCAGCTGTTTGTGAATTTACGTTTAATTTCATGAGTGATTCCTGTTGGATAAAAAAAAGGGAAGAGTGGGTTTGGGAATAACACAATGTTTTATTCAGTTGCACTATTTGTGAAATGAAACATTTGGTTTCAGAACAATATTTTCAATTTGAAATGTCACCTTTAAAAAAGAATTGTAGAACGGTTTGGGTTGGAAGGGACCTTAAAGATCATCTAGTTCCAACCCACCTGCATGGACACCTTACACTAGACCAGGTTGCTCAAAGCCCCATCCAACCCTTGAACACTTCCAGGGGTGGGGCATCCACAACTCCTCCGGGCAGCCTGTTCCAGTGTTTCACCTCCCTCATTGGGAAAAATTTCTTCCTTCTATCTAATCTAAATGTACCTTCTTTCAGTTTAAAGCCATTAACCCTTGCCCTATCACTACAGGCCCTGCTAAAAATCTTCTCTCCAGTTTTCTTGTAGGCCCACTTCAGGTACTGGAAGGTTGCTATAAAGTGTCCCCAGCACCTTTTCTTCTCCAGGCTGAACAACCCCAACTCTCTCAGCTTGTCCTCATACGAGAGGTGTTCCATCCCTCTGATAATTTTTGTGGTCCTCCTCTGGACTCAGTCCAACAGGTCCATGTCCATCTTACATTGGGGGCCCCAGACCTGGACACAGTACTCCAGGTGGGATCTCACCAGAGAGGAGCAGAAGGGCAGAATCACTTCCCTCAATCTGTTGGCCACGCTTCTTTGGATGGAGCCAAGTACAAAGACCACCAAGGCTTTGGATGACAAGGAACACACAGTTACGGCATTTGCTATAGTTGGCAAAATGCTGTAACCATTTGATCGCAGCAAATATGTGCCTGGCCGAACTTGTAGAGCTTTCCTCTGCAGCCCAGCCTTGCTCTCCTTTGCTTATGTATAAAAACCCTTTGATTTAAATCCCACCTTATTGAAATCAGTAGCAAACCTCCTATTCTGTTCAGAAGTTAAGATGTCACATACATTCCAAAGAGAGAAACCCCTTCCTCTTTATAGTTTGTACTTCATGTTACCTGATCATAGAATCATTAAGGTTGGAAAAGACCTCTAAGATCATCAAGTCCAACTGTTAACCCAATGCCACTGTGCCCACTAAACCATGTCCTGAAGAGCCACGTCTACACGTTTTTTGAACACTTCCAGTGATGGTGACCCCACCACCTCCCTGGGCAGCCTGTTCCAATGCTTGACCACCCTCTCAGTAAAGAAAATTTTCCTAACATCTAGTCTAAACCTCCCCTGGTGCAACTTGAGGCCATTTCCTCTGGTCCTGTCGCTAGTTACTTGGAAGAAGAGACGAACACCCACGTCGCCACAATCAGGTAGTTGTAGAGAGCGATAAGGTCTCCCCTCAGCCTCCTCTTCTCCAGACTAAACAACCCCAGTTTCCTCAGCCACTCCTCATGAGACTTCTGCTCCAGACCCCTCACCAGCTTCGTTGCCCTTCTTTGGACATGAAAGGATATCCAATGATATTTCACTAATACACTGAAAAAGAATAGGGACTGGGTAAATGACTGCATACAAGCTGTAGCTAGAAGATCAGGTGTGACCGTGGCATGATTAAATAAAGAACCTACATGGTTTGTAACTACCAAATGGAGATATGACTTTTCATACTGAATAATCTATTTGTTGGAAACTGAGTATAGACAAATTCAACTGTCGAAAAAAGTGACATTTTTTAAAAGGGTTGATAAGGAATTACTAACACTGACCTAGGCACATAACGGAGTTTTCTACTCTTTGAGTCTTTAAATGAAAGCATCTTAATAAAAGATATACCTTTGTGTATCCAGGGTTTTATTGCTTTCTGAAATGATACTTTGAAATTCTCAGACATGCATACATAGATCAGACTAAATACTAAAGGTGCTTCTTCTTTTAAAACTTGCATTTTTTTTCTAAATAAAAGCACTGCTGCATGTGCAACTCCTTGTATCTCTGATCATTAGAAATTAAGTTAATTATTTTCTTGATTGTCAACCTATGTATTGCATGAGAAAAATGTATAAACCGTTTTCAAATTTTTTTCGTTTACAGAGCTGCCTTATTAGACATTCTGTGAGCATTCTGTGAACACACGGTGCTACAGGTATGGGGAATAATACTGCAGATAGGGTTGAAAAGATAATCCCAGTGACCTTGTACTCTTTCTACATAAATCATCATCAATACTTGCTGGTCATATTCTGTACAGTAATGCCTCGTAAAAGTGTTTCTGAATCTTCATTTTGACCCTCTTTGGTCTATAAAATAAACATTTTTGCACACAGAGTATCCTTTTACCTTTTGATATCTGACCTTCCACAATGAAAAACTTAGTAGCATGCTCTTCATGCATTAGGAAACATGATGCTTATCGCACTTCCCTTGCTTCCTTATTTTGCTGGAACTCAGTAAATGGCTCCCTAATTATTTCTTTATGAGTTAAAGCAGATCATTTTCTCGTGTGGGGATGGGTCAGTCTGAAAGCCCAAGCAAGTGAAATCTTGCTCCTTTTGGGACAAAAATGGCTTTCACAAAGAAAATATAACAACAGTAGCATGTTGCCGTTGGCAATATCAAAGTAACCATTTTCTCTAGGTGGAAAGTGAACCTTAAATCAGTAGACATGAAGCATTAAAGAAACTGCTATTTTTTGTGGAAAATCTCATACGTGCAAAAGTTGAATTTTACACTGCTCAACAAAATACCTTGTTGTTTTCTGTCTAGAGGAGGAACCGCTAATAAAGAACCAGTAAAGTTATGAAGCCTGTGGCAAGTGATGGCAAAGGAGCTGCTCATACAGGGGCTGAGACTGCGGGTAAGGGGAGGGAGAACAATTCAGAGGCACCGGTATGAGAATGAAACGAGCAGGCAGGAGGGCGACCTGGTGGGCTCCAGTCCCAGATGAGTTCTCCAGCCTTGTTCTGGGGGACCAAACATGTGAACCTGTGATGTTTGGCTCCCCCTCTTGGAGGGTCATTAGTTGTAAGCGAATAGATTAGAGTGCCCCTTTCCCCCCCTTAATAAAAGCAGATTATTAGAATTTCCTTTCCCTACGTAAATTATACACCTGGAAATAGTTTCAGCTTAAACCAGAGCGTTTTGTCCAGTGATTCAACATAAAGCTATTTCATCCCTCTTTAAACAAATGGACTTCACTCTTGTTTTGCTCTTGCTCTCTCTCTTGGAACTATCTTGCGCTAGTTTCTATGACCTGTTGTTTCACATTATGAATAAATTGGTTTTCTTCACTTTAGTTATCCCCTAATCCCTTTTAGGCATATGATAGTTTTGGAACTTTATACAGTGTCTCTGGTTAATGTACCTCTGAGAAGTTAGATAAGGCTGATCCTTATTTAGCCTGCATTCAGTAGAATTACATTGAGCTATTTTTGGCTGAGTGCCCTTTTAATTTTCCAAGCTCCCAAATGGAGTCATTTAAAGTATAAAAATGTATGAACATCTTTCCTCTGAACTAAATGGCACTCTTTTTCTTGGCTTAATTTCCTTTGGAAGTAAAAGCTATACTATGCTTCACTGGTACCAACAATCAGTAATGCAGTGTAGGTTGCCAGACGTAAAGATTAGATAAGTACTTGAATTTCCAGTAGTGTTTTCGTGGAATTATCTATATGCAGCTCATATTCTATTTTGAGAGCCCAGCTCAGCTAGCAACACTAATTATATTTCTCATCTAAAATGAAATTATGTTTGCTAAAATGGAGGGACTTGAAATCTATATGATGTGTATTTGTACTTTCTTAAAACCAGCCTAAGGGTCAATATTGAAGTTGGTCCTGAATGTATTCTAGAACCTGAGAATCCCTTGAAGATGTAACATTTACACTGCACAATTTACTCTAAATTGCCCAGAATGGAAAAAGTGGCAGGTAGTCCCTCCTAACTGAATTTTCTTTCAAGGTGAGCCTATGATCTCAGTTATTCAATACTGGAATAAGAATGACTTGCAAATAACAATCAATTCTGCTCGAAGAGGTAAACATGTAAGACTGGCCCAGGCTTCCTCATCAGAGCTATTCCTTGAATGCACTGACTCATTTCTGCAGACTGAGGACAAAAATAGCTTTTTACTCCTGTCATTGTGGGAGAGCCAAGACAGCTTGGAGAGATGGGGCTGGAATTGATTTCTCTTCTGCATTATTTATTTTGAATGAAGTGAAAAATCTTAATTTTTAAAAAATATTTCCTGAAATTTACATGTTTCTCAACAAACCTCTGTTGCAAGTAGGCAAACTTTTCCCCTGCCTTCCCTTTGAAAACTTTTGTTCACCAGCTGAATTTTCTCAGTCTTACTCTTCCACTAGGAGGAAGCTGCCTGTACAATTCTATATTTATAAACCCAAACCTATTAATATCTCACTTTTCAACAAAACCAATAGTGGAATTCTCTTTCTGGCCAAGCCAGATTAGACAACTCTTAAAGAAATATCGGTTTTGGCTCTTTCAGAGGAGCTATGCAGAAAGATCCCCGAGTTCCAGAGCTGAAAAACTCAGCAATCATAATTCATAAAGAAAGCCCTCAGTTATTAATCTTGTTGTGTACTTAGGTGATGGCTAGAGGAGTGCTTACCCAGGAGGAAGGGAAATGAAGAAGTCCCGTTGGTAGGGTTCATTTTGCCTCCCTGGAAGGTGCAGGAACACGTCAACAAGGAGGGGACTTTGCCACTGTGTCTTATATGCTTTTTAATCCTTTCAGCCAGATCTGCTGTTTGGTCTGCATGTGTGGGAGGCATGAACCTGTTCTGCCCCGTCCCCATGGGAGGATCAGGAGCGATGAGAGTGTCAAACAATACCTGTGCCTTCTAGGTCTGTTTTGGCCAGGTGCATTTCACCTCCTCAGGACCAGATGCCTTAGGAATAAGGTTTTTTTTTTCTTGCCACTCTTCCCCTGCACATTGCCTCTAACCCCTCTCCTTGGTGAATATTTGAAATTTTGGAATCATACAGCAAATCTGTGTAGCTGAGCAGCTCCTGAAGCTGGGAGCACTCCGGGCTGGGGATACCAGTGCAGACTTCACATGGGCTGTGATGAACAGCCATGGTGTTAACGCATCCAGTGTGTTTTGTGGGGTCTTTTTGTGCCTCGACCTCAGAAGGTTTCAGTGCTCTTCAGAGAGCGTGTTTGTGTAATCAGGAGTGTGTGAGGGTGGGAGGTGAGACTGTGTCTCTTTATATACTACTTATTCATTTTTACCCACTTCCTAAATCCTTCACCAGAGCCTCAAGGGATCATTAGTTTGATATAAAGCTAATAACTTGTGTATCTTCCCAGTATTTAGGTAAGTGGAAAAGAGCCCATTTTCCTAATCTCATTGGCATCTAGATTGTATTTTATGGATTTTATCATATGGAACTAATATTTCAGTACATTTCAAAAAGGCTTTGCTTAATGCAATCCAGCATTGCTGATTATACTGGCCAATTTTTACAACATTATGAAGCAATTAAGATGATACATATGCAATATGAATATGGCATAAGTAAAATATGAGCTGAGCAACATGATGGTGAACAGACCTATTTATGGGACAATCTTTGCTGGATACTTGACTGAACAAAGAGGGACAGGGATGAAAGAGCTGAGAAGGTGCTTCTCTGTAAGCCTGAGGCTCATGTATGTACATTCAAATATGTTCAAATGCAGGTGAGAGACAACA
Organism: Phaethon lepturus; assembly: GCF_000687285.1. NCBI lineage: Eukaryota > Metazoa > Chordata > Aves > Phaethontiformes > Phaethontidae > Phaethon > Phaethon lepturus. The sequence continues at coordinate 80,428 of NW_010529111.1, read as the reverse complement.
GTGTCCGAAGGTCCTTATCAGAGATATCTCTTTTGCTAAGCCTTGCCGAACTCCTACAGATAACTTACAGGAGTGCAGGAGTTCTGCCCTTCCAGCTCCATCTGTGTGCCTGAGGCCAATGCGAAAGCCATAAATACTGCTCAGAAAATTTGGTAGGTATTACACTGTTGGATCTATGGAAGAACAGGAGTTTTCCAGGCTGCAGGCACGGAGGCATGAGAAGGGATCTGCCCTGGGAACCTTTCTGGGGTGGTGAAGAGCAAGGTGGCCTGCAAGAGGAGGGTGATGTTGCTGGGAATGAGACAACCTCTCACCCAAACCAGGCTGGGCAGGGTCCTCCGAGCAGTATGCTGGGTTTCAGTGCCGGGGTGGCGGTGAGGAGGGAAACACAGATGTACATGCACACAGCCAGACCCTTTTTTTGCACCCCCCACTCTTTCACACAAACATGGGCAGAGAGTTTCCAACTAAAGCTGTGGAAAGGGCTTTTCCCAGGTGGTTTACTTACTAAGTGGCAAGGCAGTAGTTTGCCTGCTTTTCATCCCCTGATGGGTTTGGTGGGCACTTCTCCGCGTGCTAAGGGCAGTGGCAGGTTAGGTTCCCCAGTTCGGCATGCACAGCAAGTTAGCCCAGTATCAGACACTTTTGCAGGGCCAAAGATGGAAAATACTGGGGTCAGGGAAAGAACAGATATAGACAATGTGTCTGCTGGTAAATGATTTGAATAAAAACTGACGAGCAATCTTGGTGTGTGCTCTACGCAACAGTTTTAGCATTGCAGGAACCTGTTGTCCCCTGCATGGTGCCTGGCAAGAGTTTAGCACTGACGGTCTCACGGCCACCGACTGCCACTGCGCTCCTGAAGGCACTAACGGTGCATGTAAACACTAACTCTGCTGCTTCTATCTCTGCAGCCTTGCAGCAGTCGCATGCATCAAAATCCTACTGCAGTCTCTCCCCCTCTTCACCTTTATTGCCCCGGGATCTTGTGGGACTCCGAAAGTCTCTCACTTCATTTTCCTTTAAACAGATTACTTCTGGACATTCAGCTGTGGGAGGGGAATGGGATTCTGGCAACTTTAATGAAGTCCAAGGGTATTTAGGTTCAAGTGATGACAAATGAATGTAATTAATATATTAAAGTATGAGTCTGTAAGTACTCCCACCCTCAGAGTAGTTTTGCTTGTTTTTAAATACAGTTTCAAAACGTAATTCATTATGTGATCTGAGGGGATGTCGAGCCAATTTCCACTTGGATTCACGTCCTAGAGGACTGTAAGGAACGTGTTATTCTGCCTAGCACCAGGGATAATGCGTGCTTCTCAAACCAAATTCATGTGAATTGCTTTCAAGTAGCCGTACTCTAGCAAGCAGCTGGTTGGACTAAAAGCTCCAGAGAAGGCATCTTTGAAGTCTCAGGCACACATGCAGTCAGAGCTGTCCCAGCTCTTCCCAGTGGTCACTGCTTTCACTCAGATGCAGCCTTTGGTTTGAAAATACTTGCTTGCTGGCACCACCACACATGGCAAAAGCCATAATTCTTGCCCTAGGTTAATAGCCTCTTCTTTCAGAAAGATGATCCACCCCACTGGCCTCCTGTAGTTGAGTACCTGATCAAAAATATTGAAGGTATTACCACTTCCTAGTCCCAAACTCGGTCCCAGTGGCTATATTCAAAAGTCTGGCAGAATTCTCAAAGTGAATGAGGACTTGGATTTCACTTCAGGTGTTTTCAGGGTTTTTTTCTTTGACCTTTAGGATCAGTTGATCTTTGGTCTTTATTGATCTTTATTGATCTTTATTGATCTTTATTGTTTGCTCCATTGGTTGACACATTTACCACCATAAGACAGAATGTGTTTGGATTGTACAAGATCTTTTGCTGATGGAGAGCTGACATACATACATGTCTTTTACCTTTCTGGGTTTCTCTTTTATTTCCTGGGTCCCAGGTTATTCAAGGCACATGATTCAGAGGGTGAGTCAGAGCAGGAGTCTTATCAAGACAGTGTGAATTTCCCTTGACTGCCTCTGTCTCCAGAGAGAACTTACAGAGATTACGCCAGCTGGCATCCCACACTGATGCAGTAGCAGTAGTAGTAGTGTTCTGTCATCCACGGGATAGGAAAATTCTCCTGATGACCTTGAAAATTATGGCACAGCAGAGTGATATGTGTTAATACATCTGTAGACAATATTATATTTCTGGGTAGAGAGAGGCACTAAACTATTAGCCACTCAGTGCATGAGTCCAAACCCAGGAAGGATGACTATTTAATGAAAACAACACTCTTTAAAAGAGGCTTATGTTTTTTTAAAACATGTGCCATGCTAAGCGTGTATGCCATCTTGACTTATTCTTTTGTTTGGAACTGTTCAACTGGATTGCATTTGCACATAAAATTTGAAAATGCAAACTGGAATAGATGGAGCAAGTATTTTAATTAGGGCTTATTAAAGTATATAGAGTTCAAAGCACAAACAGCCAATAGTTGTGCATGCAGTTCACATGGTCAACCTAGTTCAAAAATTAAAAGTCATCCAAAATTTTCATGCATCATATTATATGTTGTGTGCAAATACTCTTTGTATTACGAGTGCTTTATACCACACAAAGCTAACCAGATCCCATCTCTGCTTCAATTAAAAGCCTGAAAACGCCTCCCCCAAATAGCTACAGTGATTTCAGTAAGGAAATCGACATTGCAAAAAACGGTCCCTGAACAGTAATAATCATACTATATCTCTCTGGCCACTTGTAGAAATAGTGATTTTGCATTTTCCCATGAGAATGAAAATCTCAAGTTCTGAGGTGTGCACTTATGGTCTAATAAAAAATTTACTTGGCCTTGTAACAAAAATGGAAATAACAAAAGCGTGCAATTTCTGAAATGTGACTTTGTACCATTCTAAATATTTCATTATTATTTTTTATCCAGAAAGAAATATTGGAAGGCCTTTATAGTTGAGACAGCAGGTGTCTTCATAAACTGTTGGAGTCAGCTGAAATATATAGTCTGGGTACAGGACAGATTCTGTTTCTAATTACAAGAAAATTATCTATAACTTCAGCTTGGAAAGGGCTGAATAAGACTATCCCCCTCCTCCCGAGCCCAACTGTGCCTGCTTGCCGCAATACACCTTCTATGTGACACGAGTGGGCAGTGACCACACCGCTGCACAGCCTCTCCCTCACCTCACAGCTGGTTGTGGCTCAGCAAGTTACAACTACATTTAAATGGTTGTACTTGATATTAAATTAGTACTTTCTGATTTGCATCAGCGATCTAATCTTGGGATCTTTTCTCCAATATAAGGCAGGCAATGAAGGACCCAGGTATTTGCTATGCCTACTGCAGTTGAATAGACGTGGCAGCTGCCTATAGGACACGTAATATGCCAAATCCTGTTTTTATATACTCATATCTTTCAAAATATTAACCTCTCAATTGACATTTACTGTCATTTTTTCTTGCCTTTTGGGTTTTGGATTTTTTGCAGTTGCTGTTAAACCCAAGCTTTTGATTCCCCAGCGGCTGGGACAGGCACACTCTTCCCTTTGCAGAAAAACTCAAACCCCCGTCTGAAATTAAAATGGCTAGTACTTGAAATTTAGTTTAGCTCAGGAAAAAACTGAAACAAGAAAAAAGTGTAAAAGCCATGGAGTTTTCTCTTAGCAGGGCTAATGAGGCAACTGCCAAGGTTCTTGCATAATGTAACGAAGGCCTGCCCAGCCGGAGGTGGACCCACAGCCTGGAGATCCCGAAGCCTTTCACTGACTTCAGCAGGGCTGGGATCAGCCCTTCTTTGGCAGCACTGCTATTTCTTCTCCCGCTTGGGCTTTGCTTCTGGGGCAATTTATCAACCAAGGCTCAGGCTCACATTGTGCCACACGGAAATTTTGGTTCATGCATTGACATGAATTTAGCTGTAGTAGAGAAGGAAAAGTAAGACCTGCCTTCCCATTCTCCCAAAGTACATCATCCTCCAGGCAACGGGGCCAACCGCCCTGCTTACTCAGATGACTATATAAGCTGCCACGTTGCTGATTTGGCAGTTTCTCCTACTTTCTCTGTTTCCCTTTGCTTCAGAGAAGGGCAGTGGACAGTTTGGTCTCTTGACTTGTCTTTGTCCAAGGAGGTGGACCTCTCCCCAGATGCCCAAATTCTCCAGGGAAATACCTATCTGCAATCATATTCAAGCCCTCCAGGACAAATGTCAAATTTGTGTGAGTTTATGACATTGTCCTTGAATGTTTCCCTCTCGTCCTTTTCAGACACATAGCAAACTGTTTCCTAAATGAACTCCAAGCCAGGACACGAGCCTCCCTCATTCATTTGTACGCTGCTGGCTTCATGCAAACAGCACTAGCTCTGTGGTTTTGTGAAATGGACTCATTTATCACTGAATGTGATGGTGATGATACCACCACCCTTTACTTATGTCGGATGCCTCACAGCTGTCTGATCAGATAGGTTTCTCGTTCCTCTGGCAAGGCTACATGAAAGGCACAACACAAAAGATGAAATGTCAATTTTATATAATGGATGAAAACAATGAGTAGCAGATTAAACTGGCTTTCTGGTAAATGGTGCCATTACTTTCCAGTAAATAATGTCATGAATTACTTGATGAATAACATAAGTAGTGAGATAAAGAAGATACTCGTTAAATGATGGAAAATTAGGCAGCTTTATAAACTCAAATATGCCTTTAGTTTTCTTTCCACTATGATCTGGTCCTTGAAATATTTACCAACAGGTCATTTTAGCTAGGCTAACTAATGAAATCTGCGTATGAGTTTAAGCTGAATTCAGTGTGCAGTAATAGTAATGTTTAATCAGCATTGTTTCTAGTTTTACATGAATGTGAGATGGTACAAGGGTTGCAGCTCCTTCCAAGCAGCATACCCAAAAGACCTTGGGCACCGCCCGCACCCCACAGACTCTCCTGAGAGCCTTCCTCACTGCTTGCATCACATCCCTTTTAAGCAATCATTTCCATTTCTGGTTGCAAGTCAAAAGCATCTCCCCTGCTAGCAAATAAGTAGAGAAAGGTTCTTTGCAGAGGTAGGAGCTTTTCTGTGGTTTTGCTTCCAAGGGGAAATTACAGCTGGCATGGCTGCTAGCCAGTACAACTACAGGAACAAGTCTCTTCTGCAGTGGAAAGGAATTACTAAAAAGAGGAAAGATTCTTTCCAACCTAAAATACTCAATACTGTTGTCTTTACAGAAGTAGAGAAGCCAAAATCAGTGGGGACTCTTGCATGAAGAACAGGAGGAAATATAACCTGGTCAAGTAATAAAACAGATTTAAAGTAATTGTCTTTCAAATAACTCCTCAGCAGAGCTCAAAAAAACCTAGAGAGCATTTGTGACCATTGCTAGTGGTATGAACAGAAGAAAGAGGCTCTGGAAAGCACCTCTAGCAGGCATAGTGGAGGATTATAAACGTAGCCTTTCAAAGCTGAACTTCATAAACTGAGAAAGGAATTATAACTAGTAGTTGCCAGTGACCTTCAGGAGAGTCAGTTCTCTCCACCAAGGTCCCTTCCAGTTCTGCCCCTGCACTTAAAGCCACTTTGCTTAAGTGTGATTTAGCCTTTTTATTTGCTTTCATAAACACTTGTGCCGAAGGGTTTCTGTTGGCACAGATACGCCGGGAATGGTTGTTGTGGATGTGCATATGTGTGCTCCTGCATGCAGGTACTCGCAGGGAGGGCTCTGTGTGCCAGGCTGCATCCTCTCCTCTTCGTTTTGACGTTTCGGTCACCCAGGTGGAGAGCAGAAAAGGGCAGTTGCATGTTACTGAGGAAGATGGCAACTTACCCTGGAAAAATAAACCAGCAAACAGTCAAGTGGTTGCAGCTGCACCTCTGCCATGAGAAATGGAGGTGGCAACTCGGTGGCATCTGGCTTGCACAGTGTGGGTGTGTTATCTCTGGTACAACCATGAGCAAAGATTTTGACAAAGCTGGTCACGTCTGTGCTTATGCAAACTGAGTATCATGAAGTCCTATGCCCACCTCTTGGCCACCCCACCCCTGCCCAAGCTCCTCCGTACCCTCACACGGCACCCCAGCCCCACAATGACGTCTTCTTCTCAAGTCTTCGGCCAGTGAACATCAGCCAGCAGTCAAAACCTGCTAATGAATAATCCCTGCCAGAACAAAGAGCTTTGTTCTCTGGGCAAACGGTGCTGGAGAACCTGATGAGACTCCCTCTCCTCCCCTATTAGGCAGGGCTGCAAATCAGCTGAAGATGTTAATCTGACAAACAAATATTTATAGAGTATCATTGACCGTTGCAGCCCAAGGTCGCTGTGGAAGAAAACAACACAGTAAATTTTTATAAACATCTTTTGCTTGTGTCTTCTTCTTTAGATATTACAACACATTCGCTTTCTAAATTGTTTGCAAGGAGGGCAAGGAATGAACCACAAAAATACACTTTTTGCAATTATAATTCATCTCCAATGTAGCCAGAGGAAGTAGATTTGCAGATATATTTTCATCCAAACTGGCCTCCTTTAATATTTCCATTTTTTTCCATCTTGCACGAATAACCAAACACAGATCACAGAAAGAAGGGAATCTGCTATTATTCATTTCTTCTTTCTGGCTGCAGTAGGGACCTCGGTTTATTTTTTGTTTTGGAATATGTAATAGCTTTTCTTCGTTACATGTCTGTTTGCTGGCTTCTGCCTCCTCAGGACATGTTACCCTCAACTGATGCACAGAGGGTTTGACTGCTGGGAGAGCACTCGCTAGGATCTCTTTTTGAATCATCTGGACATCTATACCTAGAACCACCCTCCTGCTTTTCTTGCTGGCACCTGCAGTGTGTGGGGGAATGTGGCTCAGTCCATCACCCAAACACCATGTGGTGACCCTAAGTGGGGCAATTTGTTTTTCCAGCTCCTCAGCAAAGCCCTTGCATTGCTGACACAGATTTGGCAACTGCCACCTGTTTTTCTGTGCCTTTCACCCAAACAATTTACTTTCAGCAAATAATTTAATTCTCACTATCTGCATTTACACTCGCTTATCCTGCCCAGAAGTCGAAGCTACGACAGCCCTTTGGGACAGACGCTGTAATGCTTGAGAGCAGGACACTGTTTTTCAGTCTGTGCAGCACGCAGCTGGTCTTCTTGCTCCATATGGGAAAATCAAGACTTTCAGGCTTGTTCTTAACAGAATCACAGAATCACACAGAATCATTAAGATTGGAAAAGACCTTCAAGATCATCAAGTCCAACCGTCAACCCAACACCACCATGCCCACTAAACCATGTCCTGAAGCGCCACATCCACACGTTTTTTGAACACTTCCAGAGATGGCGACTCCACCACCGCCCTGGGCACCCTGTTCCAATGCTTGACCACTTTCTCAGTGAAGAAATTTTTCCTAATATCCAATCTAAACCTCCCCTGGCGCAACTTGAGGCCATTTCCTCTCGTCCTATTGCTAGTTACTTGGGACAAGAGACGAACACCCACCTCACCTTTCAGGTGGTTGTAGAGGTTGATGAGGTCTCTCCTCAGCCTCCTCTTCTCCAGACTAAACAACTCCAGTTCCTTCAGATGGTCCTCATGAGACTTCTGCTCCAGACCCCTCACCAGCTTTTTTGCCCTTCTTTGGACACGCTCAAGCACCTCAACATCCTTGTAGTGAGTGGCTCAAAACTGAACACAGGATTCGAGGTGTGACCTCACCAGTGCCGAGTACAGGGGCACGATCACTTCCCTAGTCCTGCTGGCCACACTATTTCTGATACAGGCCAGAATGCTGTTGGCTGCCTTCTGACTATCTCAAAGAGTAAAATCTGGTGTAAGCCAGACTTGGCTCATTTGACAGATGTCCCAAGAGTGATTGATTGTGCCTGTCTCAGACAGCTACTTGAGGATGGCACAAGTCTCTCCATGGAGGTACCTGTCTCTTTTTAGTGCCCAGTTTAGATTACATGACTACCTCCAAGATGGGAAAAAGTGGGTGAAATGACTCCTGCCTCTCATGGCTTGCTCACAGTTGGATGAGAGGTGTGTGCCAAAGGTGGGCATGACATCAGGACAGCCCAGGTCTGGGTCAGTGGCTCAAGAGACAGACCGCTGTATTCCAGTTCATCAATCATTCTGCAGAGAGGTGCAGCCTCGAGCTTCCTGAGGAAAACGTGAGCTGTGACTGTCACACTACAAAAAGGAACTTGCAAAGTCAGTAAGTAGGGGAACTTGCAAAGTCAGGCTTACCCAAGTAAGTCTGACTTTTGTTACTTATTCTATTCAGACATTTTTAAATACTAAATACTAAATTCTCCACTTGACATTTTCTCTCAATTACCCTAAATTGTTAAAACTATAAAAGAAAAGTCTCCACCAATCTGGAAACAATAAATCTCAATGCTGGAACACTAATCGGGTTTCCAAACACCCTCCTAAATAGCACTTAATTTGAATTATGGATACTAGCTGCAGCTGTGTTCAAATAAGAACGACAAATGTGGTTCTGTCACACCAGGACGTGACAGCGGCTTCACACTTTTATCGTTGAACCGAGGGGTCATTTCTAACCACCGTGCTAGCAGAAATCCACCACTGTTAGCCCTGCTTGGAAATGCCATCGAGACATAGTCTGCAACAGTGCTTGACATGAAAAAAAAGCGTGGTCTCCTGGTTGTGGCCATTGCAAAATGTTTCCCATGACCAAGGCCTGATCTGCTTTGGTTTCCATTCACATTGCCCCTGAAACACTGGAATTTCCTAGCCACCCGGCACAAGATTTACCCCAATACAGTCAAACTGTATCTGCTTGAGGGTGCAGCCAGTAGCTCTGTGAATTGTCAGCTGTGCAGTAGGTCTGCAGTACCCTTGGCTGTGCAAAATGTGCTGTACACAGTAGAATGTAATATATCCTAAGTAAGTTCACATCTATTCATACATGTATGCCATTCAAAATATGTCAATGGAAAACAGTCAAGGCACATCTTTGATGTTACTTCTATTCTTTTATGTATTCTGAAACCAGGTTCAGAATGACATTTTATGTGGACTCACTCTTGCTGCACCCCTCAGGGTTTTTAAAGGCTGCTTTCTTATTCTGGTCATTCAAAAAACAAAGGAAAGAGTATCTTTCCTAAACCAAAAAAATAAATTAAAAACTAAACATTCCCGACAACCTATCCTTAATTTCTGTATGCTAAATATTGAAAAACAGCCCTCCTTCCACAACTCCAGTGTCTTCACAGCTCTCTAAATGAAAGGAAAAAAAACCCAACCCAACACAAACTCAAAGCAATGTTCATTATTCTCTTCTGCGCTGGTGCTGCCCAGTCTGGCTTAGACCGAGGAACCTCTAGCTCAGATTACAGTAAGCCCTCCCGGCATATCACCAGATCATTTCTGAACTGTAAACAAGAACCCAAAAATACACTTATGGTGCAGCTGTGCTTGTGGCCAAGCTTCAATGTGCTATTACTTTAATTTGACTCTTATAAGCATGAACAGATTCACATCTTCAGGCAGGAAAGCACCCCATCCGTGGTTTCTGTGCTGTTGATTTGTATGCATGCCTCTGACTCTCGCTGTGACTGCCACAGCCAAAAGGAGAACCAGATCTCCATTTCACTCAGCCTTGCATAAATAAAAATATCATTAAGCACTATTTAAAATACGTTACATTTAACAGATCGGCATGAAATCCCTCACAATTTATTGCACTTGGCAATATTAATAAATGTGGTCTATATTCTATAAATCAGGAACATGTTTGCTGGAGGTGTGTGCACTTGAAATCACTTCTACCCAGAATTCTGCCCTTATTTCCATTAGGAAGTGTTTTCTCCTGTTTTACTGGATACATGTCTGTGGGAGGGATTACAAGATATATTTTAGTCAAACAATATATTTTCTCTCCTCCCACCAGATGGGAAGTGCTTTTACCTCATTGAAAATATCATCTTGTATTGATTATCGATCACAATAAATACATTATAAGGGCTTGAACTGGTTCCTTTACTTTAAAAAGAGAATTCAGAAGGCAGAACAATGGATACAATTAAATATTGCAAAATGCTTTGCCGTTTTACTGTGAAAAGTCTTTGGGTTAAGTCAGTAGTGTCATCCTCTTTAAACCCTACATGCAATAAATTGTTACTAATTTTTTTACATTTTCTAATTTAAGAGGTACGTTTTAAAGAGCTGTCACAAACCACAGAGCTTTATACATTCCAGATGTGCTGGTAGGTGCAGAGCAGCGTGTCGGTCTATGACCCACTGATGTCCCAGATAAGGCATTTGTGTGATAGAGATCTACCCTACAAAAGGCTGTGGAAGCTACTGTTTTCCACCTCTGCGTAATGCTACAGCTCGTACATACAAATCAACAAAAGGAGGGAGCAGGCAAGTCATGGCTTTTTATCCAGGTATTTGGAGTCTAACCTTTCTACACCTTCTCTGAGAACCTCTTAAGCCTGCCAGACACAATATCCTTGTAACAGTGAATCTGAGCCACCAAAAGCCCAAATCAGTCCTGTGGCATACTTTGCCCTTCGAGGAAGAGATGGAAACAGACATGACTACGAAGGCAGCAGGATCTCCTGGGATACAGGAACCTTTGGTTCAGACAGCAAAACGGGACCAGAGGAGAGTGGATCCACTGGAATACATCCATTGGCTACAGCCACCTTTGGAGAAGACATTATCATTAACCCTCACACATAATTCAGCATAGAACCATTGCGGGGCTTGTGCAAAGCTGGTGGAAGATCTGTTTTAAATGCAATGTAAAATTCAGGGGGTGATCCTCAGACTCCCTCCCTGGAATAACCTGCAGCTCACTGGAAGTGCATTTCTCTCCTCTAACCCTGAGGCTCTGCCTCTTGTTGCTCCCACCCAGGCCAGCCCGGCAACGCCGCCTTTGTACATCCAGAGTAGTTAGAAGTACAGAGTAGAAAGTTCGAGTTATATAGCAAAACTTACGAATCACAGAATCACAGGTTTCACTACCTACCTTGGCCTTTCTGTTATGTATTAACATTCTTACCCCCTCTTCTTCATTGATAACGCTGTTACTTCCATTACTGCAAATGCGATATGATGGATCTGTTGTCAGGAGGTTGTCATTTGTTTCAGTTTCATATTTCTCAGCTGAAAAAATGCTGGAGATTGGATTATGTACTCACAAACACATGCCCTTCTCCCTCCTTGCTTCTTTATAGCAAGGCTGACTTTGACCAGCTGACCTCAAGTCAGCAAAAACCTTGCATGTGTTCTTATTTAGATTTCAAAAGGTTTTTTTATTATTCTGCCCTTGCATTCTCTTCTATATCTCACTTTCAAACAGTGAACAACACAAATAAAGCATTCCTAATTGACCTGGTTTCTTTTAATAATCATCGCTACAGAGAAGAATAAAGACCATTAATTATTCTAAAAAAATATATTTTTGTCATATCTACTTTTCTTGGACTTGAAAAAGAAGGTCATATATCACCTTTCTACTGTATCGCATCCTATATTTGCAGTAAGCATTGCCTGGTTTCAAAACAGTCTTTTTAATCAACATTCTTTAATCTCAGATATACACTTGTCCTCTCAAGAGTCATGTTTTGTCTTTGCAAAAGCATCGTGAGCGTCACCACTGGGGTGTGTTTACTCACCTCACCCTTAACTCACACTGCTTCATGTTTGCAATAGTGGATGGCATTTGGACCCATGATTTATTTCATGTGAAAATGTTGGCATAAATCATGTTGTCAGAGTGGAAAACGAGTAAAAAAGTAGCACTAGGAATTCACTGACTTGTGAAAAAGGCTGGAGGAAAGGTAGATGGTTTTAATAGTCACTAACTTCTGAAGTTAAGTGGAGCTTGACTGAGGGAAATGTTGGGTCCAGGAAGTATGTCCACAGTGATATATGTGGCTGTATGGACGGACTGGACATTCTTCCTAGATAAACTTTCTTCCCATATAAACTTTCTTGATATTAATGACCACATTTTTAGCATTAAATGACTATTCCATCCCGATTTGGGACAAAATCCAAGAATTTTGTTACAATGAGGTATGTATTTAAGTGGCATCTTGACCTGAGGCCAGAATTAAGGGGCTCCTTTGACACAGCTCTGTGCAGTTGGGGGAGGAAGAACTCGCCTCTGCCGCTCTCCCCAGGAAACACGCCGTCACCCATCCTCAAACACTCCCAGCTCCTCTTCCAGGAGCTCCTTGCTGAAACGTACCATGTGCTATAATAGATAAAAGCAAGAATTTCAGGGATTTTTTTCAAATGATTGAAGAAGTTGCATCATCGCTAATACATCATCTCTAACACAGCGCGCTCTGCCAAGGAAAATCCCACACAGTCACATAAAGGCAACAAGCAAAGCAGCAGACATGAGCAAACCCAAAATTCCTGAATGCCTGCGTTAGACGGCTACTGTTGCCTGCAACACAGGCTCTACATGAAAGGCCCTGTGTGCTGATCCATACATTATTTAGACATCTAAGCTGCTTACCCACAAATCTTCAAGGCTAGGCGGTGCAGAACCCAGGCTGCCTGGGGAGAAGAGAAAGCGCAGGCAGCAAAGCCAGACCCCTGGCCCTTGCCACAGTGTGCTCAGTTTACAGATAGAAAGGGAACTTGGGAAACCTCTTGGAGGTGTGTTTTCATATAGGTGGGAAGTGATGCAGGTTTACTTAATAGAAGAGTATTCTACAAAAGCAAGGCACTTTCAGAGTTTGTATCTGGTGCTATATGTTTGATAACCATTGTCATAGTCCATATCTGAATCCATCAAAGTCACTAAGGGTAAAAATGGTCTGGTGATCTAGGACAACTTTAGAGAGTTCGTCCAACAAGTGGGAGCCCAAGGTCTAATTTCCTCTGCAGCTGGAGGAAGCTCAGGTTCAGACCTCATCCTTCTTGCAGGGAAGGCTGGGTCATGGGATGGCAGGCGTGCACTATCTCACATACCAGGACCACGCTGCTGGTCAGGAGAGGACTTGTCCATCTGCTGCAGAGAGGGAGCAAGCAAGAGCAACTCCTTGGCCTCTTCTACTGGGTGTTCAGCCTTGAGGTTCTCTGCTTCCAATGCAAATGCCATAGTTGATGTGTTTGTGTAGAGCAATACTGAGAAACAGGTCTGGGAGAAGTGCTAGAGGGACCAAGGCTAGTCTGACCAGCAAGAGTGCCCTATGCAATGCACAGCGAAGTGCTCTCTGCTCGGTGTCACAGCTCCCACAGGAGATAGTTGGAAACCCCAGACAAACATGTGTGCACACAGAGACTGCCCTCCAGGATTTCCCTCCTGGAAAGGCCTTCCAGAGGGGATGTACTCCAGTCCAAGACTGCAACACAGGAAGAAATACATACCTTTGTCATCCTGATGGATGTTGGTTTGGCATATCTTTAAATCTCCCCCAGCAAAGGACATTCTGTAGCCATCCCAAGTAATCTGTTACAGGGCTTCACTGTCTTGCTGACAGAAACATTTGTTCTTCTCTCTAACCAAAACCTTTCTTGCTTCAATTTAAGTCCATTACTTCTTGTCCCAACCACAACAGACAGAAAGAAGAAATTATTCCCTTGTGGTCAATGGAAGCCTTTTTTATCTTTGATATTTTCTGTCATATTTTAGTCTCAAGTTTTCCTCCTTCAGGGTAAGTAACTCCAACTTACTGAGTCTTCCTTTTCTGTCCTGTTTTCCAGACCCGATCGTTCTCCAGCTGAAGAGTTTCTAGTTCATTCACATCTACCTTGAAGCACGGCACAGCAATGGGCGGCAGCAGTCCAGCAGAGGCTTTGCCGAAGCTGAGAGGAGCAGAAAGAAGACTTAGTCTGGTAGTAAGTCTGGTAAAGGCAGGCTGGTAATGGTGGTCATCATTCATACGCCTGGGTGCAGCACTGCTTCGTCGCAACAGCTCAGTGCACACACCCAGTGTGTGATCCACTAACAAGGAGCCTTGGATCCACTACAGCCCAAGGTCCTTTTCTGCAGAAGAGACTGTCAAGCCAGTTTCTCCCCAGAGGCATTTCAGCAGTTGGTTGTCTTATCTCATGAAAGCATCTTATAATGCTACCTGTTTAAAGCATCTTAAAATACTACGTTTGATAGTATCCTACTTTTTTCAGACTAAATCTCCGGTCCTTCTGGAATGCCACTCCTGTTCTCCAGCGTACATGAAGTCCCTCCAAGTTATGTGACGGCATATTTAAAAAACACTTAAGCGCAGACCAATCTTACTAGTGCACGCCAGTAGGGAGGAGACCACAGACCACAGACCACACACTGCAGTTGTTCCGACGTGCTCACTCAGGTCCAAGAGATGGAGGCTCTCCATCTCCCCAGTAGCACCTTTCTGGAGCCACAGTGCTGGTATATCATCCTCCCGCCAGAAACTGCAAACAAAACTCCAGTGCAATGGTTACCCTGGTTCACTCCTCACCTAAAGTAAAATCCTCTTTAAGAAAAAGTGTATGCTTTTGCTTTTTCACGTTTCCATTACAAACATTAGGTCGGGGAATTCAAGTCAAGAGAAGAAGAATTAAAAATTTGCTCTTTTTGCTCTCTGTGGACAGTGTATTCAGTACGTCCAAAAACTATAGGAAAAAAAAAAAATCTGAAGCAGTGAAGGAGCAGCTCTGCTTTGCGTGGTGGGTATGAGACAAGTAGGAGCTTCTCACAAGAAAACACAAAAATCACACAAAATACACATTATCTCTGAAGTCAGAAAGCTCCAGACTATGCAGTAATATAACATATATCTAGTAATTTAATGAGAAAAATATTAACTAAAATCTTTCTGACATTTGCTTTTTGCCTCTTATTTGTCTTCTTAAGTTGAGAAGACTGATGAAACTGTTACCTAAGATTTACACTATGTGATTTTGATTAATTAAGCTTCTTTGTTTAAGCTCTAGAGTATCTTTCCATCTTCAGTTCTTCAGAAATTTGTGTCCAGCACTCAAAGCTTGCAAGTTAGACATACTTCAAATCAAGACTAGGAGGAATTGCTGAGGGTTCACCAGGAGCACCCAGTGGAGGTTTTCTATAGTATGAACTATGCTGTTAGGCAACCAAATCATCTGAATCTCAAATTTGGATTTTTTCCCATAACACAAGACAGGAGCAGTCTTTTGACTCTTGTCATTACTATTTTGAAGAACAGAACTAACACAAGTGAGGGACCTGGTATAAATAGGAGCAGAATCATTATCATATTATCTTTTTATTGACAGCAAAGAGAAATTTTGTTTCATTTCCTAGTGAAAAAAAAATCTAAATTCAAATTTTTATTTCTTTACTTTTGCATTTTGAATTTCAAATAACTTCAACAATGAAAGTTATTTTTCTGTTCTTTCTATTCTGCTCCAGTTAATTAGGTAGTTATTGCCCATTATTCCAGAACTTAAAAAACTAACCTTTCATAAGATTTTACTACATCATTTCAGTACCTCACAATACCAAAATGTTTTTAACTTCTGCTTTGTGACATAATGAATTTCAAGTGCTTCTTCAGGAAATTACTGAAATTGTTTCACAATTTTATTAAGAGAAATAGATAGGGAGAAATAAGAAATGCCTGAACATTACAGTTAGTTAGAATACAGGCTAAAATAACCCTTTTAATCCCTAAATAAATTGCTCCATGACCAAGAAATATATTTTTAGTATAGCATCTGAGTTTGCATTCATCTTATAAATATACAGTTCTGATTCAAGCCTTATGACAGCATACCCAGGCATTCAGATGTTCACATGTATAATGAAAATTAGAAAATATTAAGCTATTTTTCTTCACCTTTGTGTTTATGTGAGTATGTGCAATCAGGTATTAACAGCAACATCTTGGGCAGAGCTGATTCCAGTACTGTCTTTCTACTTAGCTCACCAGAACTTGCAGGTGCGTGTGACATCCTCTAGGTCTTAACCTAACCTGGTGCATTGCTTCCTTCCAGACTGTTGCACAACGGTTGTCTCTTCGGGAAGACTTCTCTACATTGCTTTCAGGTGGGTATACTCTGGGACTACCGATGTTAGTCTGCTTGATAAAACCCTTCAGTCTGAAGAGATTTAGTACATCTCAGTGCTTTAAAGTACGTTAAGATTACTGAAAGGACAAAAGCATCAAGGGCATAAGGTACAAGCCCTAAAAACCATCTCCCAGGCTGTTGCATTTTGCCTTGAATCTTTGAAGTTGCAGGTTTACAGCTAGCGTGGCTGAGACCTGGTTCAGAATTTGGGCCTGATTGTGGCCCTCCATACTGCTCCTGCCTTGACACATGTGTGTGCAATCATGTGCAACCCCCCTGATATCTCCTATAGCAAATCCTGTAGCAGTATTATTATAACCATACATAGCTACATATAATATCTGGAATCCAACCAGCAGCCAGATTTGAAGGATCATCCATAAAAGTTTCACATAGCTAAAGAGAGCAGTCAACCCACTCTTAATAAATTTAACATTTTCACAGATTCTCTGGTCAGCTTCACGGGCTAAGGTACTCTTTAAAGAGACATATACATTTATAAGCATGTACACAGGTCACCTGGAAAACATCCAAACCCTTCCTTAAAGCAGTCAGACACAAATTTCTAGACGTATTAAGCAAGATCTGTATGCCGTAGTAATGATATTGCTCGCAGCACTGAAGATTTATTTGGTGTAGCGGTGGGGTCAGCAGAATTTCAGACCTGCAAATATGTCATAAGATAAGCATGTCAGAGGCTGTGGGTATGTCAGGTAATTTGACTTGTACACCTATCTTTGTTCTGGCATCTGCCCACTTGTGATATACACAAACGATATCGCCGAGGGAGTACTGAAGATCTGACTGTTACTGGTACCTGTTAAAGTGAGACGTAAAATGGTAAATATAAGTATCTATCTATCTGCTTGGTTTAGAGAAGTCGGGCGATGTATTTCTGGCAGGATGAAACACTAGCCGATGTGGTACATGACATTTGTATCTGATACATGATTAAATGCCAACATCTAAGTTGAAACACTACAGGTCTGCTTTACTGCATGGTTTCTAGCAAAAAGATGTTTAATAGTGGTAGGAGAAAATATGCATTAGGAATACTCTCTCTGAAAGAGAACGTACCACATTTCGCGAGCAAGGGCTCACCTCAGAGAGCTTTCACAGGTAGCCTGCTGCGGGCCTCAGTGTGGAGGAGAAAAAGAAACAGAAAACAAGTAGTGAATTGGAATTAAGTGTGATGTTGAAGGTTATCACTCATCTGGGCGGAACAGTATGG
Organism: Phaethon lepturus; assembly: GCF_000687285.1. Classification (NCBI taxonomy): domain Eukaryota; kingdom Metazoa; phylum Chordata; class Aves; order Phaethontiformes; family Phaethontidae; genus Phaethon; species Phaethon lepturus. Next base: position 63,173 of record NW_010529111.1, on the reverse strand, counting down.
CAAGAAGGCTTACAAAAGGAGGATACTTAAGGTTTTCTGTAATGCAAAACTTGATATGGGCCCAAATGTCACAACAGACTGCATTACTTTTTCAATAATTGCAGTGCTGAACTCCCAGGTCCCAGAGAAGGTGAGGAATGGTTTGGCAGATTCTGAACAGGAGGAGAATTGGCATAATGAATTTTGGTCAGGCTTTTTACTAGCCTTCCATATTTCTGAAATCTTTAAGTTCAGTTTCTCACTATGTTTCCTTGAACTTATTAGGGCAAGACGGTGTGCCTTAAAGCCATCAATATTTCTATAATGCTATTAAAATTTAATAATAATTCATATATGGTCATTCCCTAATTGGAAAATTAAGTGCACATTGATTGATAGTTTCACTTTCTGATGCCTACTGGGTGGCCTAAAGATTAAACCAATCTCCAATATATCCTTCTCTATCAAACCCAGTTTCCTGGCTATTTTTCCAAATTATGAAGTCACACCCCTTCCACCTTTCTTTAGCGTTTGTCTTCTCTAAGCCACCAGGAAAATTTTATTTAGTCATGAGAGAGGAAAATATGAGGCCTGGCTGAATATAGGACCAGGAGATGAGAACACCTAAACCAATTGCATCCTCACTGAAATCCTCCACACATAACTCTTTGGAAAGGAAGCACAGTCTACATATATATTAGTAAGTCAATTTTAATCAGTGAAATTCAGGCCATAAATTATTATACAATACTTTTGGATAAAAAACCCTACATAAATCTAGTCTTTTTTTGTTTTTTTTTAACTCTATAGAATACATGGTTTTGGGCATCTTCTTTTAAAATTTTTGGGTTTTTAAGGGGTTCTTTGTCTTTCAGATTTTTAAACCCTGCAGAATATATGGTTAAAAATAAGCAAAGAAAAAAAGTTTGACAGAGTAAACACAGGAGGTAATTTAGTCAGCACTTAGAAGCTATGCCTTGTTCATGCTGGAGGGTAGCTTTCAAAGGTATTAATTTAAAATCATTTTGCCAGTATTTGAACTGAAGTGCTGCTGGAGGATCTTGGCAATACGGCTACGTATGCAGATGGATCTCGCCTGCTCCACTGAGCTACAATGAAGTGAGTTTCAAAAAGGGGTGAATGACTTTTGTTAATTGAAGTGGGTAATGCAATAGTTTGTGGGCAGGGTTTATGAAAGCATGATCTGAAAAGCTGAAGCAATTGCTAATTGTAGGGTGTTCACAAACCCCATTTCAGACCTGGAGTCTGAAGGGGTCATTGTGATTCATTGGATTGCTATGGCTTGCTGGGATGATTAAGGTCGGGATTAGGAATTAAAATAGGATTTGAGACACCAAGCACCAAAGAGATATTTTTACTGCAAAAGCCTGCGGTTTCTACAAGGTCTCTGCTGACAGAGGTCAGTTGGGATCACTGGCATGTACTTTAGCTGAGGGGGAAGACAGGCTTTTTTGGCAGTATGGGCTATGAAGATAGGGTCACTGTGGTATCTCACACACCTACATGTAGACTCTGTCATGTGAAATAAGTGTGCAGCTGCCAATACCCCAAATTGTAGTTCTAACTGTAACCTACCAACACTTTGTAAAAATACATGTATCTGCCCCCGCTGACATAGAGTCATAGAATCATAGAATAGTTTGGGTTGGAAGGGACATCTAGAGGTCATCCAGTCCAACCCCCTTGCAATGAGCAAGGACATCTTCAACTAGACCAGGTTGCTCAGAGCCCCGTCCAACCTGACCTGGAACGTTTCCAGGAATGGGGCATCTGCCACCTCTCTGGGTAACCTGTGCTGGTGTTTCACCATCCACATTGTGAAACATTTCTTCCTTCTATCTAGTCAAAATCTGCCCTCTTTTAGTTTAAAACCATTACCCCTTGTCCTATCGCAACAGGCCCTGCTAAAAAGTCTGTCCTCATCTTTCTTATAAGCCCCCTTTAAGTGCTGGAAGGCTGCAAGAAGGTCTCCCCAGAGCCTTCTCTTCTGCAGGCTGAACAACCACAGCTCTCTCAGCCTGTCTTCACAGGAGAGGTGTTCCATGCCTCCGATCATTTTGGTGGCCTCCTCTGGACCCGCTCCAACAGGTCCATGTCTTTCCTGTGCCGAGGGCTCCAGAGCTGGACGCAGGACTCCAGGCGGGGTCTCACCAGAGTGCAGTAGAGGGGCAGAATCCCCTCCCTCGACCTGCTGGCCACGCTGCTTTGGAGGCAGTCTGGGATACGCTTGGCCTTCTGGGCTGTGAGCGCACATTGCCGGCTCATGTCCAGCTTGTCATCCGCCAGTACCTCCAAATCCTTCTTGGCAGAGCTGCTCTCAATCGCTTTATCCTCCAGCCTGTGTTGATGCTGGGGGTTGCCCCATCTTTGTCCTAGCCTTGAGGACTTGCCATGGTCCAGCAGTTAACTTGATCTACTGGACCCAGATGTTCTGAACCTAAATCATACCCTAACCCTAACTGCTGATCTGTTTTTTTAACCTATGCCATAAGCAAACACCAGCCTGCTCAGATTAAGCCATCTGGGTGGAAGGAAGAAGAAAACTCTACTAATCTAGAAAACTTTAGCCCAAGCAAGGGTACTTGGCATGAGTCCACGTACTAAGCAGGAGTTCAACTCTCTTGTTCTGGAGAATCTTTGGGTGTCCAGGTCCTCTGCTGGGTATGCAACCCAATCTTTTTGTACTCAGATATACTGATATTTTTTTCCTGATGTGATTTGTTGAATGATACTGCTCTGTGTCTGCAGTAGTTTCAATGACCACAACTATATCCACAAAAACATCTGAAGCCAATGTTAACATGCTTTTACCACGAGTAGTATTTCTTTTTGATTTTCTGTTCCTTCAAACTGCTTTAGTTGGTATTCACCTGTTTAAAGTCCTTTATTACTATTTACAGTGAAGATACAGTGCTTCGTAGCCTAGATAAACATTCTTGGATCAGGAAAAGCAGACACTAATAAAAACCAAAGCAGTTCTGGAATAACCCAGAGACTGAAGTTCCTTTGCATAAACTATTCCTTTAGTATTTATAAATAACCAATACATCCACTGAAATAAGGTTATGAATGACTCACATTCAGAAAAAGGCCAAAATTCATCGGACAATCTGTTCATAACAAATAATTTAATCAGCTCTAAAAATATTTGTGGGGTTTTGCCTTACAGGGGAAAAAACGTATCTCACCAAAATGGACTTGTTAAAAGGCAAAAAAAGTCCAAGGACTGGCTCGTAACCCTGCAATCCAGCCCAAATAAGGACAGTATGTGGTTGCACTATCCCAGGAGCGGAGCATTGACCGGACTGTGCCTGACAATCTGATACTTCCCCTCTGAAGCGTGGGAGAAAGAAACCACTCGGCTGGTGTATCGCAGCTCCCTGCCTGCCCCAGCGCTGGCCGGAGGAGCATGGGGGTGAAGCCAGCAGGCTCTGCGGTCCCCACGACACTCTGACAAGCTCCAGAGACACAAGTCACTCACCTGGGGAGCAGGCACTACCTCACGCTTTTATCCTGCACAACGCAAACATACAAGAAATCTCTGCTTGGTCCAAGTTTGCAAAACTTATTTTCCAAATCTTGAGCAATAGGTGGGTTTTGGACATTTGCGTAGTTTAAAGAAATGAAATGTGTGAATAACTCACACTTTTGCTTGTATTCTGCAGGTTCTTGGTGCCCTGACCCGCTGCTGAACTGTTCCCTTTGACAGTTCCTGCCTCTCCATCCCTCTAATGCTTTCTGACTTACTGAGATTGCACCGATGTGTGGTACAGCACTAAATGCATTCCTGAAATCTGAAGAAATCATGTCTATCCAGCTAGGTTAACATACCTCCAAGAATCCAAGTACACTTATCAGACATGAGCTATTTTTTTAATTGTTTCATGCTGAGTGACCTTTAATAAACCAGAGTTAAACAAGCCCTTATAGGTCAATGCATGTATTTCCTCCCCTTAATGTACTCCAGTCTATAGGTAGGTAGGAAAATGCTCTAACTTTGCAGCCTCATGCAAATTTCCCCTAAGTGCAAGGAGAATTGGTGCTGTTCTGGCTGGGAGCCTGCATGCATAAACTCTTATGAGTAAGAGGTCATCTTACAAAAATGTTGCTCTCTTATATGACAAGGGTTAGATAGACTCAGCCTTACCCTGCTAGGACTGCTCGTGGCATACCTCCTCCAGCCCAGAAACCATGGGGATAAGATGCCACCATTCAGAGAGAAGCAACCTGGGAAAATGAGCTGGATGCCTACAAGGTGCAACCACCATTCTCCAGGATATCTATAGGAAAATGGCTTGAGAGCAGAGAACAGAACAGAAAAAGAAGTCAGTCAGTGTGTGACAACGACTGATAAGGCTGAAGCCGTTCATGGCGAAAGGTCTGGTTTAACTGTGGAAACCACTGAGGGAGGCAGAAAACTGCAGTTCAAAGGAGAAGCCACATGCCAGAACTGACTCTTGAATCCAACTCCATAGACTTCTTAGGAGCATGGAGGAAAATGGGGCAGGGAAATCGTTGGTGTGATTTAGTTTAGGGGTTTTTTGTTTGTTGGGCTGCTGAAGGAGTGATTGGTCTGTGATTCTTTCAAAAACACTTCCAAAGCCTGTGCATGTGTTTGCTGTTCAGATCAGTATAGACTGATTCCCCAAAATAAAAAACTTGGTTATATCAAAATAAACCACTCGGTTTTATCAGCTTATTTAAGAAATTGCATTCAGCTGGGCACGGGATGGGCAGAGTGTCTGTACATCTTGGCTGCAGCGTGTGTAGGCTCAGGATGTGTGATGTGAAGTCAATCTCAGCGTACATGCAGTCCAAAGTACCGGTTCACCAGTGTCGTACGGAGTCTGGGCTCTCTGAGGATGTGAAAGAGAACCTGGGTCTGCTGCACGTAGCGTGGGTACAGATCGTGAAAAGTCTTCTGAGCACTTGCACACCAGTGATATATATGCAGTTGCTTCACCAGCATATGAGCTGTGCATGAATTGCCTTCTCTCAGGAGCCTCTCCAGCGGGGGTCAGGACCTAATCCATACCCACCACTTGCAATGCCACTGGCACCCAGAGTACTGTTACTACTCCTTATCCTCCTAGCAGAGCATACAATGGTTTGTTGCAAGTTTGTATTACTGCAGTGCTTCCCTTGTCATATCAGGATCAAGAGATCAACAGCCTTAAGTTGGGCAGGATGCAAATGATTCAGGGTATGACACTGGAAGAGGAAACCAGGGGCTCACAGTTCATCCCTAGCTCTGCCCTGAGCCGTGGGACCCCAGTGGGGCACATTTCTGTCTTAGAGCAAACAGGATGCAAATTCCCAGCATATTAGTTATAATGGAACTTACTCAGTTAAGTTAGATGTAAATTAAAAGCAACTCACCACTGTTGAGAAGCAACTGAATGCTTTCAATGGTATGGTCTAAATACAGCTTCAATCTTCCAGTTAGTCCATGAGGAAGGACTTCTTGCCCATACAGAGCATATTACAGGATTGGGGCCAAAACCAGCAAAATTATTCTAAAGTACTGAAGACATGAGTGATTTTTGTAACATAATATTTATACCAGAGCAAGCCACCCTATATCATGTTCTGCCATGTTCTGGAGAAAGCACTTCACAGGATATTTACCATTTATATGTTTTTATTGATATTATGTATGTCTGGGAAGTCCAGAAGCCTTTATGAACTATACACTGGCCTTGAAATTAAAAAAAGAGTTTTTCCAACTGTCCTAAAATAACTTTCTGATGCTAGTCTGAGTTCCTTGCTTGCTAGAAACTTGCTACAGGAAGTTCCATGTCTGTTGCTTTGGTGTAACCGCAACTGTAACCCCAAACCAAGGACTTCCAACAGGCACGTCCATCTCTGACTGATGAACCAGACCCCCAGCTACAACATCCTGTACCCATTGCTGGTCTCTGTTCTGGACTAGCATAATTTGGGGGAGGAGGATAAAAAGGGAAACTCCATGTTTACAAAGGAAAGAGGGAGACCGTCTGTGACAGGGTTTTTTTCGAGCATTGTCTGTTTGAGCACTGCTCAGAGGTTTGTAATGCCAGAAGTGGTCCCAGCAGAAATGGATTAGCAGGCAAAGAACAAGTGGGGAGGTCAAAGGTGAAAAGTAAATGCAATTTATCACATGCCTGTGCTGTTTATCACCTGGTTAAAGGAATTAAGGAAATCACACAGATATCATCACTTTGCATAGGATGATGCTACACACATACAATCTGATCTACCACTCCGGGCTAGCTTGTTAATCTTATGTAAAGGGATGGTGAACTAGACCCAGCTATTTTGCATCATCTGGTAGGTTCCTGTTCCGGGAGTAAACATATGTCAATAGCTTTAACATGACCAATTTTTACAGTAAAGGGCGGAGAGGAGATTTCATACCCAGACTGGGAAATTTCCATGGCAGTTTTACAATTCAGAAAATATACATATCACACACACACATATGCAGTAAGCACAAAAGATTAACATTGGAACTGACAACTTGTAAGCCAAGTTTTAGCTTTATGTGATTCAAAACAGCTGAGTGATAAATTAAAATAAAAACAAATGCCAGCAGCTCCTTAGCGCTAGTGGGATCGGTGGGTGCTCCTGTCATGAGAGCCTGGTGAATACATATTGTTATAATTGGCCGGGTGGAGGTGGTAGAACAAACGTGACTCTTCCAAGGCAGTGTTGGCACCGACAATAATTGTTAACAGATTTAGTTTCCTATTCACCTCTTTTTTCCCCCTATAGCTCCTTCTTAACTTATCAGCAGATTTTATTTTTGAGTTATTAGAAATCGCATCCTTCTTTTATTGATTCTTGCAAGTTGCCAGCCATCCTCTAATTGCTTCCAGCTCTGGCGTTTCAAAATTACTGATTTCCTTTTAGATACTTTAATCATTCATATATCTTCCCTCCATCCCTCCACCCCCTTTTGACTTTCTTTGGCTTGAGATTTTCTCAGAGGATCTGTCAGCTTAGTTAACCCTAGTCGTTCTAGCCAAACACTACTCTTATTTTCCTATGGTAAACGAGTAGTCAAGAACTGTTGATAAATGTAAATCCTTATCTAACTCAAACCCCAGCACGAGCTCTTTAAATCCAACTACTCGAAATTTGAACACCGAGTTCATGTGCTGTTCAGGTGTACATATATATTTATATATATGCATACACACATACATATACATATACAAAGTGAGCGTGTGTGTTTATATGTAAACATACATAAACATACATATACATATATATGTATAAATATAGCATACAAATAAATGCATATGCATATGTATAAATTAATGGAAGTGCTTGTATTTAGGGTCTGGCTTGTTACTCCCTCCCTCCCTCCAGGGCTCCAGGAGCAGAGTGAGCGTCCTTGCACCGCTGGAGTCACCCAAGAGTCACAGATTAGCGAGTCACCATGCATCAGCTGAGCAGCAGGAGCTGCTGACAGATGTGTTGCTAACCCAGGGCAAAGGGAAGGAGAGGTGACTGCTGACAAGAGCTCGCTGAGCGTGAGCGAAGATAACTTGAATTACATCGCATTAGCTGGGCAATACAAATGTGCAGATAGGCTGCTGCTGGGGCACTGCTGAGCTGAATAACTCCTCAAGAAGCAGTAACTGGTGCACGAGCTTAAGCTCTGCCCCACCGACCAAGGGCCCTCTCCCGTCTCTCCACACAACATTGTCTGTGCATCCCTCTGCCCTCTCTTGCCTTGGACCACCAGCACGGCTGCTCCTCATCCCTCTGGTACTGGCACAGCAGATTGCTGCTGAAGGAGACCTCTCCCATTATGCTTGAAGGGACCTCAGCACTGCTGTGCTTTGAAGCGTGAGGACTCACAGGGCACATGCAGGACAACCAAGGGATCAGGCGCAGCCAGCATGGATTCATGAAAGGCAGGTCCTGCTTGACCAACCTGATCTCCTTCTATGACCAGGTGACCTGCCTAGTGGATGAGGGAAAGACTGTGGATGTTGTCTACCTGGACTTTAGTAAAGCCTTTGACAGCGTCTCCCACAGCATTCTCCTGGAGAAACTGGTGGCTTGTGGCTTAGCCAGGTTTACTCTTCATTGGGTAAAGAACTGGCTGGATGGCCGAGCCCAGAGAGCTGTGGTGAATGGCGTTAAATCCAGTTAAATCCAGTTGTGGCGACCGGTTACAAGCGGTGTTCCCCAGGGCTCGGTTCTGGGGCCGGTCTTGTTCAATATCTTTATTGATGATCTGGATGAGGTGATCGAGTGCTCCCTCAGTAAGTTTGCAGACGACACCAAGTTGGGTGGGAGTGTTGATCTGCTGGAGGGTAGGAGGGCTCTGCAGAGGGATCTGGACAGGCTGGATCGATGGGTTGAGGCCAACTGTATGAGGTTTAACAAGGCGAGTGCAGGGTCCTGCACTTCGGCCACAACAACCCCATGCAAAGCTACAGGCTTGGGGAGCAGTGGCTGGGGAGGTGTCCCGCAGATGCAGAAAAGGACCTGGGGGTGCTGGTTGACAGCCGGCTGAACATGAGCCAGCAGTGTGCCCAGGTGGCCAAGAAGGCCAACAGCGTCCTGGCCTGTATCAGAAATAGTGTGGCCAGCAGGAGTAGGGAAGTGATCATCCCCCTGTACTCGGCATTGGTGAGGCCGCACCTCGAATACAGTGTTCAATTTTGGGCCCCTCACTACAAGAAGGATGTTGAGGTGCTGGAGCGTGTCCAGAGAAGGGCAACGAAGCTGGTGAGGGGTCTGGAGCACAAGTCTGATGAGGAGCGGCTGAGGGAACTGGGCTTGTTTGGTGTGCAGAAGAGGAGACTGAGGGGAGACCTCACCACTCTCTACAACTACCCGAAAGGAGGTTGTGGCAAGGTAGGTCTTGATATCTTCTCCCAAGTAATTAGCAACAAAACAAGAGGAAATGGCCTCAAGTTGCACCAGGGGAAGTTTAGACTAGATATTAGGAAAAATTTCTTCACTGAGAGAGTGGTCAAGCATTGGAACAGGCTGCCCAGGGAGGTGGTGGAGTCACCATCACTGAAAGTGTTCAAAAAACATGTAGACATGGCACGTTGGGACATGGTTTAGTGGGCATGGTGGTGTTGGGTTGATGGTTGGACTTGATGATCTTAGAGGTCTTTTCCAACCTTAATGATCTGTGATGCTGTGATTCTGTGACTCCCGGGGTGCAGGGCATGCAGGTTGCCTGCTCTGCATTGTGGAGCAAAGCAATAAACCCCAGAGACTGATACTGACGTGCCATTTTCCTTTATGAGGTCATGGGACTGTTTCCTTTTTGAACCTCATCAATTTTTGTTGCTGCTTCTGCACCATGAAGGCCTGAGGGGAAAAAAAAGGGAAACACCAAGGCAAGTTTTGCTCCTTGTGGCTACACTATTCCAGATCAATTCCCAAATACTGAACTTTCCTTCTTATGGGTCAGAGCTGGTCCTGGACTAAAAACTCCCCTGCCCCCTCGACACGGTCCTGGCTCCCTGGAGCCACACACGTGTGTGGAGGGGTGCAGGAGCGGAAGTGTCCCCATGGTGCTGCCCAGGCACTGCTGGTAAGCCCCATCACAGCCTTGTCAGGTCTTTGTCTTGGGCAACTGAGCCTGGCAGTGCTGTTACTCCAGACACCCAGCCCCGCGTGCCCCATCCACCCCGGCGGCATCCTGGCGGTGTGGCCAGGCAGCTGCCAGCACTTGCAAGACCAGCATGCCGCAGACCAGGGCTTTCCAGGCTCTCAGCCTTGTTTGACCTCTCGAGAGGCCGGCGTTACTGTCGCAAGTGCATGTGACTGAGGGGTCCAAATCAACGTAATCTTGCAGAAACAAATAGAAATTTTCCTGAGCACAGCTTTTTTTTTCTCTGAAAAATGCAATGCTCTGAGCTGCCAGCAGCACAGGGCTCTTTTGAATATGCATAACCCATAAATGAATCAATATAGGACCTTGGCGCACTTGAAGACACTCCTTTCCTTGTTACATGGTTGCTCCCTCTCCAGATCTTGCCTAAATCATCCCATTGCTGCTGAAAACACCTAATGGCAGCCATTAAACATATGGTTTAATTTTAGGGATCAGTCCCAGGCATGTAAATTAGTTTTTGCTTGGATTAAATGCATGTAGTAATTAAGCATCTCTTTGCGTAGTGAGAATAAAAACAGTTGGAAGCTGCTGCCCAAAGCAAGATCCTGCTTGAGAAGACCCATCTTCCTCAAGGTGCATCCCTGAGCACAGGCACAAAGGAGAAGGGATTGATGGCTGCAGCTGTGGGAAGTAGTAAAGCAAAGGCCTGAAGATGGACAAGGCTTTGGGAGAAAACCACATTCCTTTCAGACATGATATTCATCAGAAAAGCAAGCTTGTTGAGGGTAATAAGCAAAGCCTAATCTCTCTTAGTATTGCCTTGTCCTATTTGTAAAAGATCTCCAAAAATATGCAGTATAGGATGTTTTAAAGAGCTGAGTTTAAGAAAAAGGAAGAAGAAAGGAACTTAGTTGCCCAGAATGGCCATGTCTTTTTCTTCCATAGGCCACTTCCAGTCATATGCATTTTGTTTTGATTGTAAGTTTACTGCAGGAAGGGTGCTTAGGTTTCACAAAGTGGCAGTCAGCATCCTGGGATGATGTAGATAACAAGTATCTGTAGGATGAAATGAGTTGGTTTGTTCTGGGTTTGTTTTTTTTTTCATTTTAAAGGACTGACTGTTCCTTTTCATGCAGCAGTTGAGCATTTTGTGCACAGTTTAGAAGATTTGTTGCCAATGAGAAGCGTATTTCCTTAGAAAAAAATCTGTTTAATATGTGATGTTCAGGTTGTTGATGAACGCACCTTTATCTTGGTTGACAAAACCTCAAGTTTTCAACCTGTAATGACGAATGGTCTGTGAGGGTCAACATGATACTTCATCACAGTTACAAACCAACTCAGTGCATGCCATCAGGCTTTGAAAATCACCTTTCCACTGCACATATGTAGCAGTGGTTGTGACTCTGGTAGTAAGGGAGAGCTAGTGTGTCTCTGTGTGTCCTGGAATTAAAATAAAAAAAACAGTTCACTACAGGCAAACCAAATCCTCTCTCCAAGCCTGGATATGTGGTCCCTGTTCCCCACCTGATAAGTTAGTATCGTTTTCCAGTTCAGTAAAAACTTCAGTTTTCAGCAAAATCTTTCAGCTCTGAAAATCTACAGCAGAGTAAGCATATAGCCAAGGAGGAGAAATTCTCTTTCTAAGTCCACAGGCTCACCCTTTAAATTGCACCAAACCTTGAATTCTTGTCCTATTTCTGTGGTAGAACCATAATTCTTGAGTGGTGTCTCAGCCAAAAGAGAACTTTCAGAGTTTCCTTTGCCTCCAGCTTCCTAGAAATGTCGCTGTATCACTGACAAGTTGACTCCTGACAGATAAAGTGGGATGCTACAACTGCAGAAAAAAGCCTGAGTGTTGGAGAAGATTCTCCTTTTCAAATTGAGCAGGGGGAACAGTTACCCTGTTGAATCACAGGAGGGCTGTGCCTGGTTAATTTAAAAGATTTTCTGTCTGAGAAAGCACATCTTAAATATTCCTTTTCTTTCTTCAGCTATCAAGATACCACTGGGACTTCACTAGGTCCATAGATCTGCTGCATAATGTGTGAATGGCCATACCTCACCATGGAGCCAAGAGCTGAGCTGTTATGACTACAACATAAATAAAACCAAAATCAGAGTTGACTTGTGAAGAGAAATGTAACGGCTGTGGGTAAAAGCAGGAAGGTGGAGGGTGGAGAATTCAGATGAGTAAAGTACAAAATAGAAAGATGTGTTGGCTAGATGTATTTGTAATATTCAGCATCATCTCAACAGGTTTTATCAAATCCTGCTTATCATTTTGAAAATGGCAGTTCATTTAGGTAATCTCAAAATCATTGAAGAGGTTGCACAGTTTATTCAGATTTCCTGTATCATAAGTCTCTGTGTAGATTTCTCAGGTCATCCCAAGTACTGATGTATCACTCTGGAATAAGCAAATCCACTGAAATCAATATATTTACTGCTGATTTACAGTATTATCACTGAGCACAAACCCTATCTGAAAGATTCAAATGTGATGTTGCATGAACAACGGCATGAGCTGAACTCTGTAATACAGATTAAGATCAACTAAAGATTTATGTCCTAGCCCTTTTTATGTCTGAAGGACTGTATCCACTTTCCTGCTATTACAACAGCCTTACAAAGGACTGAAAACAAATTGTATTTCTCAAACTTTCTTTCTCATCAGTATGTGAGGTAGCCAATCCTTTTAACATGGCAAGTACTAGAGATTATGTTAAAACTGAACAGAGAAAAATTAAAGCAAAGCAGTATCAACAGGAAAAAAACCCAAAGTGCTCTTAGGTTAGCTTCAGTGGACAGGATCAGAGGAGACCCCATCTGGAGTCCTGCATCCAGGTCTAGAGTCCTCAGCACAGGAAAGACACGGACCTGTTGGAGCAGATCCAGAGGAGGGCCACCAAAATGATCGGAAGTATGGAACACATCTCCTATGAGGACAATCCTATGAGGGTGCCATCCCTCAACTGCCAGACCTCGTACAGCAACAGCCAGAGTCCAGCCCAGCAGCAACAAGGAATTGCTAGGGATGAATTAGGTTATATGCCCTAGCAGCAGCTTTACTTTGGCAACATACTATACAATTTAAATATACTAACATCTCAATTTTTATAGTTACATAGTAGTATATTAGCTAAGGGATATTTTTAACTTGGAGAAAACAGGAACATGAGACTGCCGGAGTCATTGAGTTGGTTTCCCACTAGGACCCCCCCATGAACATACCAACAACCACCTGAGCAGCACAGCTGCCACCCCCACAACACCTACAGAGACGCTC
>NW_010529111.1:46668-50279 GCF_000687285.1 Phaethon lepturus | reverse complement strand
CAGAACTTCCCCACCTTCATGGCTACAAACAGCATGCCTATATACGTTTGCAAAGTCTTTCTATGTTCATTCAGAGCCAATTTATAGACACTCATTCTCAAATCAGTACAGACTATTATTTAAATTATCTTCTCTCCCTTTCTCCTTACGGTCCTTTGAAAAAAATTTTCTGTCCTCTCTCAGATTTTTTTTTTTTAAACTGAAAAACATGGTCTAAGGCTTCTCTTGTGGTATCTGCCTTTGCCCTCTTAGCAGATCTCCTCTGCCTCTGTTTTGGTTTTAACTCACCATGCCTTAGCATAGATGACTTGAGCAGTGTCTGTCCTCTCGGGTGAAGACTTGCCAGACACCTGTGTAGTGTAGCAGCATTTCACACCTCTCCTGCAAATGGCTCACCTTTACCTTTTTTATACTTTTATTACTTTAGTGCATTGTAATTATTCTGGCACTAATACATCGTCCTTGTCTAACGTTATACCCATTTCATGAGCTCCCAGTTTTCACAGATTACTTAATGCTGAATAACTGACTATTGACCTTGGTCTTATTTCTCCCCATCCCATGTTCTGCATGTTGTTAGTGCTATTTGCACAATATTCTGAACCTATGTTATTAAATGGTGCCATCTTCCAGCCAATAGTCCTTGCTTAGAGTCAAGTAATTAACATCTCCTCAGAAGCCAAAGCAAAAATCCCTACCTCTTTTCAGTTGAGTAGTCTAAATGTAGTCTGACTACATTACCTGACCATGTGAACAAGAATGTTGTGAAACATTGGCAAACTGCTGCGCACGTGCCTGTGAGAAATAACGGGGCTGAAAAGATTAATGTATGGCCAGTGGCGTGGAAATGTGCGCTCAGTCTTAGCAGCTACCCAGTTAATATTAATTAAAAGCGCCTAAGGAAAACACACATAAATGCAAGATGTCTTTTTAGAGCAGACGTGTTAGATTTCTGATGCATATGTGAAACTTTGTAAAGACTCTTGAAATCCTCGTAACTTTATCTAAACTTGTTTACACACCGGCCAGGCACAGGGCCCTCAGGGCTGTCTATGCTGGAGTCGCTCTTCTGAGGAGCAGAATGTGATTTTTATTGGTTATTTCTCACAGGGTTTCAAGAGATTCTCATGTAATTACAGAATAATTCAAGTGGGAAGGGGCCTTTATTTGCCAAGGCCTTGCCCAACCTCCTGTGCAAAGCAAGGTCAACACCAAATTCAGACCAGGTTGCTCAGAGCTTCACCATAGTCAGGTTTGGAAACCTTCCCAGGATGGAGGCTGCACAGCCTGATGCACTGCTTGACTGTTCTCATCTTGGAGGCTTTATTGTGTACATAAATGTCTCCCTACTTCAGTTTATGATGTTATTAAATTCCCCAAAATCCAGTCCTCTTGGATTTTTGCACTTCTCTAAAGTCAGTAATTTCTGACAGGCTTGAGGAGAAAGGACAGTCAGATTTCTGGTAAATACAGTCAGCACAGGTGGAATCGCCAAGGGAAATGGAAGGAGAGCAAGTAGTGTGGTGAATGACAGGAGTTGGTGGGGGCAGGTGAGGAAGAAAGGCATTTCTACTACAGCTGTACAACATAGGTGAAAATGGGAAAAATTTACAATACCCTAACCAAACTAGAGGAAAATGTGAAATGAAGCTTGTTTTCCTCCAAACATACCAGTGGGGTATGCAAACCATATTGCAAAAACGCTACACGGCTGCTCATTTCTTGAGCACGTCATTCTCGAGATGTGAGAAGACCAGGGTTGTCCAGCAACTGTACCCACACTAACCCCCAAGGTAACTCAATTCAGAACTCCTCTTCTGCTAGAAAAGCTGCCCTGCCAGATGGTTTGTGCTTCCTCCTCCCGGCCGGGACGGAGCTGGCTCCCAGCAGGCTGGGAAGGAGCCCAGCACCGACAGCGGGGAGATTCCCAGCCAGAGGTATCTCCCTGGAAGCAGTTCTTTAAATAAACTTTACAGTCCTTTCTGCTTATAAAATTATTGTTCATAATTTTGGTACTCTGTCAGATCAGCATAAGAGACTGGCACAGCTTGTCAAATAAAATGCCAAACAGAAAGCTAGTGTCCAAATCCATCCTTCAATTTGAAATGCAAAGTGTAATATGCTGCAGGGATCCAGAGGGCTAATGTAACAAGGAATGCATCCTCCCCTGAAGTGAAGGATTCATTTCAAAACACAATGATACTTTGGCACAGAGCAGTGACTTCATCGGCATAGACAAAAATAAGAAAAAATATTATTTAGAAGATATTACCTCTGGGCCAGATCATCATATGTCACAAATTTGGATTAATTTAAACAGAGCTCCATTAGTTTTTGCCAGTTCCAAATCCATCTCTCTATTTCCCATGGTCTGGAGCATTATAAAATATTTCCAAATTTTATATTTCCTAATATTTTCCAAATGTTGTTAGAATTTTAGGGAAGGGGGATTATATTTTCCCTTTTCCCCTTTCCTGCCTTTTACCACTCAGCAATCTTTCATGAGGCTTTCTTCTTGATTTGACAGAGAAACTCTTTAATAAAAACAAAAAAAGCTGATCTGCTAGTTCTTGCTAGCCAACATTGTAAAATGTCAGTCAGGTGGGGAATCATTAAAGAATTGAACATTAAAAATCTGTAGCCTTAGAAAAGCAGATATAAAATAAATGACAGGAAGGAAACTTTCTGCCCAGTACTCTGGAAAGTGGCTACTATTCAAGGCAAAGTTCAAAGTAAAAGCAAGAAAATGTGACTGTTATTAAACTTCATAGTCTTGATTCATTTTTTCATTCTCACAGTGACAACTTTTTTTAAATGTCCACTTAGCACGAAATTAAATTAGCACTAAGAAGGCTCAAGGGAGACCTTATTGCAGCCTTCCAGTACTTAAAGGGGGCTTGTAAGAAAGATGGGGACAGACTTTTCAGCAGGGCCTGTTGCGATAGGACAAGGGGTAATGGTTTTAAACTAAAAGGGGGTAGATTTAGACTATATATAAGGAATAAATGTTTCCCAATGAGGGTGGTGAAACCCTGGCCCAGGTTGCCCAGAGAGGTGGGAGATGCCCCATCCCTGGAAACATTCCAGGTCAGGTTGGACGGGGCTCTGAGCAACCCGCTCTAGTTGAAGATGTCCCTGCTCATTGCAGGGGGGTTGGACGAGATGACCTTTAAAGGTCCCTTCCAACCCAAACTATTCTATGATTCTATGAAATTATCTACTTGAGATTGGGAAAAATAATATTCATATCCTAAAATTTCATATAATTTCTGCAGTAGTGCTATGTTATTTTAACTTCAGGTTTCACTGCAAGGAGTGTACCAGGGGTTCCTAAGCCACATCTGTACCATCTTTCACAGCTGGACCAAAGCCTGCACGGCAGGCAAAGACTATCTCACCTCAGCACAACTTGCTTGAACCTCAGTTTCCTACTGAGGGAATTACTTCACCACAGAGAGAACTCAATGACTAATTAGTGTTCACACAGCATTGGCAAGGAGGGCACCAGGACCTGTGAAATGTGGGGAGATTCATCTCAGCATAGCAGTGAAAACCCGATTTGGGGTCTCTCCGAACTATTACACTCTGAAACGCCCTCTCCTTTTTCTACT
>NW_010529111.1:27511-46657 GCF_000687285.1 Phaethon lepturus | reverse complement strand
TGTAGGTATCTGCAGAGAGAATATGAACAAATTTAAAATGGGACGATAACTGTGTTTCTGAACTCTGAGCTATGTTTTAGCTAAACATACCCAAAAATAGTCAGAAAATTATTTAATTTTTTAAAGTCTCACCCTTTTGACCCAGTTTTCTTGTGAATGGGCTATTTTCAAAACATTCATTAATAATCTGAGAAATTACTTGACTGAATGTCTTTGAAAATTCAGCTGTAAAATGTCTCTACCTTTCCATAGTTACTGTGGCAACTGTATCTTTGAAAAAAAAAATCAGTCAATTAAGTATGACCCATACCTCACAAAACCACACTCTAAAAAGTTACACTTTTTATTTTGTTCCCTTACTGAATCCTTTTTAAATGTTTACAGTGGTATCTGACCACCCATGCAGAATATGCTGGCTTATTGCTGCCTCTTCCTACTCACACATACTGGGCCCACATTTCCTAGCCCTTGCAGATGTGAATACCTACCTATGTTTATCAGTAGAGGCATCATTCATTTTTATTCTTGCTTCTTTCAAAACTCAAGGGTGAGAGCTAGCCAAAGCTCACTCCTTCAAACTCTGCCTAGATCAAGGGTTTATAATCCCTCACAAGCCCCTGGGAAGGTATTTGCTTATGGTGGAATTCCTCTTCTGCTGCACTCGCGGACCTCTTGCCTGCTGTGCATGGCTCTGCTCACCTTGGCACTCTAAAGTCTAGAGGGAAGAGAACAGCTCACTGAGCAGCTTCTTAGGTGCAATTTGCTTCTAATGCTCTTTTGCAGATTTTCTGTGCTTAGAATTTCCTGCGTGCTATTCTGTAATCAAAATTATTTGTTCATCAAGACCCTCTTGGCACCCCACCTGCCCATGGGTGGTTTTACTGGGGCAGCAAGAAGCGAAATTCAGAACCGTACTGGGGTGAATTAAGTCGGAATGAGTGCAAAGATGATTTGCAAAGATGATCTGATCTGGATGGAGGTAGCTCTCAGAGTGAGGTTCATTGCAGCATTGCTCTGTATCATGTTGGGTATTGAGTTAAGTTCCCAAAGTTAGAAACACTGGTGGTGCCTAACCTGTGACCACAGGACACTTCCCGGTGTGCAGAAGGGAGACAAGTGTGTTCCAGCGAGTCCCCAGTCTGGGCAACTGAAGGATCAGACTCACCATGAGTTTGTACAGATAGGATGAGGAAACCCTTCTGCTGTACAGATACACGGAGGCACCCTGCGTTCAGGTATGTGAGAAAGAGCCAGGTGCTCAGAGCAATTCAGATTTTAGGTAAACTGCTTTTTAGAGTAACCCACCTCTCTTCATTGGGAACGGACGTCAATGAGTGAAGCTGAACTGTTAACTGAGAGACTTCAGGCTAGTTGCCTGAATTTAGGTGGAACGAATCCAGGCCCTAACATATACACTAATTCTTCTGGGTAGCTGCAGACACAGCAACATTCGTTATTTCCATGAAAGCACTCGCTAGTCAACCTTTTCCATACAGTATCTGCCGGCAGCACAGACCAAAGTGTGTGCTTATAATAACAAGACAGCAGAAATTTCAGACAAAGGTTTGAATAATGTGTTTTGCAGTACTTGCTCAAGCTAGTTAAACCTAATTCAAAATACTAAAAAAAAGTTGTTCTTTTTTTGTGAGGTCTGTATCTCTGTTTCTTAAGGGAGATTATCTTAAAGGATAAGTTAGTTTCTTTTACATGTTACTGACCATGAATACATCTAAAAACGCATTACCACTTGCATAGTTCTGTTGATATAAACTTTTCTAACCTTAATTTAGCTCTATAGCTCTGTGGCTGGACTTTATCCTGACTTGGCCCTCCAGACATTTCTAGTCTTTATCTCTCCAAAAAGATGATGTTACATGAATTCTGTACTGGAGCTTAAAGATTTTTCCTGTTCAGCTAGTGATCAGATACTCTACTGATACCAAGTAATCCATAAGGATGTAAACCTAGCTGATACCGATAATTTCATTGCTACTTATATTCAGCAGAAGTAACTCCACTGCAGTCACAGCATGGTTCACACCAGTGTCTATGAGGTATTGAGAACAATCAAAAATGTTGCTACCAGCAAAAGCCACAACCGACCACAACTGCACACAAATGTGCAGCATCTTGACTTCCTGCACATGTACAGAAATCGCTGTAATTGCATGAGCGTACATAACTCACTGCAGTGTATCGTACTAAGAAGAGCTGACTTCAGGATTCCTCTGTTTTGAACTTTGAAAACCTTTCACAGTGTTACTCCTACCTCCTCATCCAAATGTTTAAGTCCCTGTACATTTAAATATCAAATCTTATTTCTCATTCTCAACTAGTAAATCTCATCCCTTTCTAAATCCCTCTTGAAATATTAGTGTTATTGTGCATGTTCTGTCATAAGTATTACTTTGTGGATTACATTGCCAAAATACATTTGTGATCTGTCTGAGCTTAGCCATTTTAAATCCAGCCATTAATACACATCTGCTCACAGCTGAGCAAAATTCTCTATTGGAACTGTAAAAGATAATCTTAATAACTAGTTATTGTGATAGGTGTTTTCTGTGTGTGCTTTGTGTTTTACTTACTCCTAGACACTGGGCCCTGTGGATCTGTGTCCCTGGTTGGGATGAGACACTTGCTCTTGGCTTCTTTGGAGCCTAGTGAAGCAGTCTTGGTGGGGAAGGTTTTCACCCCATGGTGGCAGTTTTGAAAACGATCTGTTAATTGAGAGGGCCACAGCTGGTGTGCTTGGCAGAGACATGGCCAGAACTGGTGCAGATGTCCAGGCACAAAGCCATTCAGTCTGGCCAAACCCACTCTTGGGCTTGCAGAGGGGAGGTGATGGCACCGTCAGCAGTGCCATCAGAAGGTTTTTGCTGCCAGCCCAGGTGACTGGGTTGAACCCTTCCACAGATGTCCAGGAAACACAACCAAGCCATTGCTGGCAAGGGCATGATGAAGAAGTAAGTTATCTTGTGCCAGCTGACTAGCAGTAACAGTCTGTATAGATATTTCTACCTTGCTGCACCTCTAAGATAATGTGACTGATTTTACACCTTGCCAAAATACAACCTTCAACGAAAGGGGTACAAAGTTATTTCACATCTGCTGTGGAGAAAGAGCACCTCAGGTGAGACATTGTCTTAGAGTGACAGATGTATTGCAAGTTGCTTATGCCGGGCTTTGAGACAGCTGCAATGCTTAATATTTTTAGTTTTATATATGTTAAAGTTACAAGAATATCTAGTTTGGTTTCTGCATATCACAAGCCTTCAAACTTTGCTATCACACCAGTCTCAGCAACCTTTGTATGGTTAAAAACACATTTCAGAAGTACATCTGTTTTGATTGAAGGGCACCAGGACAAAAAACACCTGTTTGCACTGTCCATTTGCTAGAGCAGCCAGTCGTACCTCCAGATGAATATCCGTGTCTTTACTTCTAATTTTAGTCTGCCTGTCAGCAGTTCTCAGACCTTGGCTCTAACGCCTTTCAGTTCTGAAGAGAGGACTCCCAGTCTCTCCAAGGCCACCGACTCCAGCCTGCTGTCACGGCGGGCGGTGTAATCCCTTTCCTACACTAGCAGACCGGGCAACCCAGCTCTGCAGGTCTCTCACTGGGAGGAATCCTTCCCCAGGCCTTCAGCAATTTCCCTCATATTCTACCCTTGCCAGGTTTTAATAACTTCTTTAAAAAGTGTTCAGGAAAGCCAGGGGGAATATTATAGCATGGGACTCACCAAGGACCCTCCCTCCTCCACGTGAAGGTACTTGGATGGCTGTTTGTGGCTCAGGACATTCCAGACCGAATGTAGAAGCATGCTAAAGACAGGAGGGACTAATCCACAACCCTGGCAGGTAAAGAGCTTCCTTTGTTCAATGAACTAAAGCACTTGGCCATATCCAGACCATTCCCACTGCCATCACTGCCTTCTCCTGTCCTCTGGCCTTTCCAAATCCCACGTACATCACACACTTCCAGCCTCGCCAGATGGCTGCAGCCCAACTCTGAGGTAGTCAGGCGGTTTCACTCCTCCCTCTTATACCTTCCCATTATAGACAAATAAGGAAAACTAGGTCTGGAGCAGGATGCTGCATTGCCGGTGGTGTTTTCAAACACTTTGTTGTGCCGGGTCCAGATGGCTGAGAACTGCTCAGATCACACTGGGGGAACGCAGCCCTTTTTTGCAGATCATCTGTGGGCAGATTAAAACCTCCCAGGCTTTATTCAGTGTTCTAAGTCAGGCTGAGAGCTGCTGCTTCAGAGGGGTGTAAGCAGTAGCAAGGAAGAAATGTTTCACAATGAGGGAGGTGAAACCCTGGCACAGGTTGCCCAGAGAGGTGGTGGATGCCCCATCCCTGGAAACATTCCAGGTCAGGTTGGACGGAGCTCTGAGCAACCTGCTCTAGTTGAAGATGTCCCTGCTCACTGCAGGGGGGTTGGACTAGATGACCTTAAAAGGTCCCTTCTAACCCAAACTATTCTATGTTTCTATGTGCTCTCCTTCCCTTGCCTGTATGCCAAAGGATCCTACCAAGCAAGAGGGTAGAGGGAAAGGAGGGAGGGAAGGGAAAGGAGCTTCATCATGAGGAGAAAGTAGGGAATGTCTGCCCTACATGGGGATGCCTGGGGAGCCCAACTCAGCTTCTGCACTGCCCAGAATTTATTTATCTGTTATACTTTGATGTTACTTCCGGAGATTACTTTAAACCAGTAAATATTGTGCTTGCAGCAAGTGATCACAAGGAGCCTGAGCAAGATGAAATCAGGGTTCATATTCCACCTCAGATGGATGTTGGTGGAAAGGCTGTACTACATCTCTTCTGGTACCTGTCCCCAGTCCAGCTTTCTGTGAATTCAGCTGAGTGAATTCAGCAGTCTGCTTGTGGATATCATATTTTAGTCCAAAACCCATGGCTCAGGCAGTAGGCACAGACTTCTTGTTCATAGCAGTGGCCAGTGGCCCCAGGCCTACCTCCTGGGGGGACAACATAGATCCAGGGGTAGTGCTGTGAGTGGTAGAAGGGAAACTTTCCAGGAGATGAGGTATTCTGGGAGCTCCTTGGTAGGGAGGCCAGCAGGCTGACTGTACCTGTGGGAAGTGACATTTTTTGAGAGATGGGGCACTGTTTGGTGGCACTTCTCATGGACGTGAAGATGTCTGTTCCCGGTGGGTGCGCATCAGCCCCACCTTGACAGGGACTAGGACCCCTCACTGTCCCTGCACCTGCAGTAGCACCCAACAGACCCTTCCTAGCCCTTCCTGCAGGTGCTAGATCTCCAGCACCAAGAGGAAACTAGGGCTTTTCTCAGTACTGTGCCACAAGCCCCCACATGGCTGGGTCCTACCAAGTCTTCCCCCCACTGCATAAGGAGAAGAGCTATCATTCTAAGGAGACTCACTCCCAATACTGTCCCATAGTTTCTCCACAGAATTTGTGCCAAGCAGGGGCAGGGAATCAGTGGCAAACCAACACCATGATTTCCACACGGTGTCCCCAGCATGGGCAGTGTCTGTCTGATATAATAATTCCTTGACTTCTATCAGCTGTAGGGCAGAAGGTCCTGTCTGCTCTTCTACAGGCCGTGATAACAAGTCCTTTCTAACAATGGCCTGCAGTGCTTACTTCCCCTCACCATACTTCTCCAAGCTGCTGGTCCACCTGGTGCCCTTGGTGGCTAAGACAGAAAACAGCCTGGTTTCGTCCCCGCTGTTTTGCTGGTAATATTATCCCCCAAGGCTCTATACCTATAAGGGTTGCTACGTGCATTTGGCGTGGATCCACGAGCTACTTCCCAGGTCAGTAATAAAGAGCCTGGTCTCTCCTGATCTTTGCTCTGGAAGAAAAATTCCTCAGCTGCCTCTGTCCCTGCAGCAGGATGGTCTGTGCGGCACCACGCTGTAGCCGGCAGCTCCGAGCCCCAGGTGCCCACCCCAACGAGACGTGCTGGTCTTGCCTTCGTGCTCTCCTGCGCCTCGAGCAACACGCACTGTCCTGATGGATAAGAGAAAACTGGGCAGCTGACACACTGCTACAGGGGCATGATGGACACCGCTGCTGCAGCAGCGATGCCGCTCTGCTTTCCACCCCGAATGGTGCGGTCAGCTGTGTGATGAAAGGTGTTTATCACCTCTAGACCTGGGCAGTCAACTTAGGACCGACCCATCGACCCTGGCTCAGCCAGCCCGGTTGTGTCGCAGCCATCCTCGCCTGCAGGGACTCACTACGTTGGCTGTAGTGACAACTGAAACTGGTCCCATCTTTTATGAAAACCTTCGTCCCTCTCCCAAAATGAAGTGGCATGTGTCTTGTAAACCTTCCTCTCTGGGCTCTGGTGGGAGATGTCTGTCAGGGCACAAAGACGGGAGGAACACATTCAGGCACAGATGTACACTAAAGCAGATACAACTGCAGAAAAAAAGGGGAAAAAAAAGTTGGCTAGGGAACAAGTATTTTTAATAGTGTTCCCTTTAACGGAGCCTAAAGAGAAGTAACACTTCATTTTACCTTTTCTATTAAAGCAAAGAGCTCACCAGTGTCAGTTGTGTGCAGGTGCTATGCACAGTGGGAAAC
Source organism: Phaethon lepturus (assembly GCF_000687285.1). NCBI lineage: Eukaryota > Metazoa > Chordata > Aves > Phaethontiformes > Phaethontidae > Phaethon > Phaethon lepturus. Next base: position 40,079 of record NW_010529111.1, on the reverse strand, counting down.
AACCCAAACCAGCATGTGTTCTTTGAAATATTTCTTTTAAACAGACACTAAGTATTTTCAGCTTTCGGAGAATGAGGTTCGAAATAACAAGAAGATAAAATATCACCGTGCTGTGCGAGGGAGGATATGTGCAGTTATCTTCTGTGATTTCATACTAATATTTAGCTATCATATAGCACTCTCTCTGCTGACCCCACTGTATAAACATCCAGTAATTAACCAGCACACTCCCTGCTATGCAACAGGTAGGTAATATTGCTCTTACCATCCCCGGGCTGCAGATAAGGGATTTAGACAGCGAGCTGACCAAGCTCGCCCAGGCCCGCTCGGGAAGCCTACGGCGAAGCGGAGAGCAGGATCGGTTCCTGCAAGACGCGTTCGCTTTCCCCTGCTCTGCCTTTAACGTTACAGCCCGGAGACACGTCAGACTTCAGCGCAGCCCTGAGCGGAGAGGAGTCCACCTGCAAAAACTCCTAAAGCTGTTTCACACCACTGACAGTTTCTGGAGCAGACGAGGCTCAGAGGGGAGCCGCGGGAGTGCTGTAAATCAGGACCAAGGCGTATTGGCAGCGCTCTGTGGGAAAGCTTGCCTGGGGTCCGCCTGTTACTGCTCGTTTTTCTCAGCGCTTTTGGTGCTTCTTGTTCTTTACAGCCAAGCACTGCCCCCAGTCACCCCACGGTCATCATTTATTAATTGTGCAGTTTAATTACCACCTGTGGTTCGCTTGTGGAGGGGGTGCGAAAACAGCCAGAATATGAGCACTGCACTGATTTACTGCGGAGGGCAGCTGCTGATACGGCTCGTGAGCTTCCTACAGCCTGTTGTGCCTCAGCAGGGACATTGTCCCTCACCTGCACGTCACGAAGGAGCTGCCCATCTCTCTCATTTCATCCCATTTGCCTTTACTGCCATCAGAACCAGCAAACAGAGTAATGCAGAATGGTTCTCAACAGAAAAAAAACCACCAAACCCAAGAATATTACACATGTAAGGATTAACTTCTCACATTTTGCACTTGATTTTGCTTTAAGCTTTGAGTGATGAGGAAGCAGAGGTCATGGACCACTGAGATTATTTTCACCACAGGAAATGATGTGAAGCAAAAGGCAATCTTCATGAGGAAATTAGTCAAATCTTGTTAAAACTTCAATTCACCATAAGGACTGCATTTTTTTCTGCAAGGATGTCAGCAAACTTGGGAAGGTAGTAAAAAGCACTGTCCCATTTTTCCCATTTTTGTCCTGAAGGAATCAATACATGCAACTGCAGGGACAGTTAGTCAAAAAACAGGCTTAGGGAAAGCAACAGCATTTTGCTGGCACAATATTCAGAGAGTTTTGGCTTGGCTATTGAAAGAGGCTGCTAGTTTCTCCACTTTGTTGCACGGGAACCGTATATGGCCAGTGTTTTTCATAGCCCAATATGTTCTTATTCTCTTGCATAAAAGATATCCACTTAAACTGCAGTAACATTGCCACCACTTCTAAAGCAGGCAGTGCAGTGCAGTCCTGACTATCAGAGCTCACATCTACTACAAAAATCAAACTCCATGTTTTTCCAGGTGCTACCATGTCGGAAACAAGGCACATGGGGACCAAAAAATGTGTTTCAGGACTTAACGTGAAGCCTACAATTAAAATTTTTTATCGAATCTAGTTATTGCAAACTGCTTTCAACTGAAGTGTACATTTGTTTAAACACCTTCGAACCCATATTTGCTCTGGCTGTTGAAGTAATGTATACTCTCAGAGTCAGTAGGAGAAAATAGTGCAGTTTAATTGGCAGCGTAATTTCTTGTAACTGAAATGCTTTATTTAAATCGGTACCATTTTGCAGAGATGAGCATTTAAAGAGATACTGCAAATGTTTTAAGTGTGCAGGATAAAGTTTCTCCGTGGAAGCAGGCTGTGTCGTACACAAGCAACGCAACATGTACGTCCCAGCTCAAGTGCATACGGATACATATGCACGGTGCTATTCAGAGTTTCTGTGTAACTCAGGCAGAGTTATCTAGCACAGGTATCTGCAGCTGACTTCAGATGGGGCTGGCTCTGAAAGCTAAAACATCTTTTTAGCTGGAGTTTTAAAGGAGCCTGAAGAAATGATGCAGACCTTACGCAAAACGCTCCTGGCTCCTTTAAGAATGAGCCTTTGGTTCCTAGTTTTCCCCTGCAAATAGGAGCAATGATACTTCTTTTTTCCTAGCATTTGCCTGTCTGGTTTACATGTTCATGCAACACTTAATCCACCTTGTCTGAACTCTCCAGGTGTTACTCTGGTTTGAATAGCATCATACTTACCGATCCAAACAGGACAATGCCAAGCTCCCAGCTGTGGTCTCGTGGACCTCAAGGTTACAGGAGAACAGTCACCGACACCACAGAGCAACTCCTGGAACATCTCTCAGTGCCAGATCAGAGCCCCAACATGTCACTGTGAGCTGGAAAAAGACTTTTGGCCTGTCCAAGGATGTTAGTGAGACTCAGTCCAGCCCAATATTCATGTGGGGACTCCTTTTCCATTAGATCACGACAGTTTAAGCATTAAGTGCAGAAAGAGAATTAGGTGTTAGGAAATTCTGAATGTCGTCTAGTTCTGTGGTTTGACCAGAGCGTACAACACATATATGCACGTACACATATTACATTAGCAATTTTCTGTTTTACAACATTTCTCAGATTAACACCAGGAAAATCCATAGAATAGCCAAAATTAAAACTCCTTAAAATGACTGTTGGGTCCTTATCGATTTCCTTGGATTTTTGTCTTAATCACTGGGATTTCTCAATGGTCAGATCTTCACACATGAACTTCAATGTGTACAGGATCTACTTTTTTTTTTCAGTTCTTGTCATTTCTAGTTGCAGACTGGTTTGGAAATACACAGTGACATCAGTTTTAGAGATAAACCTCAGCAGCACAATGTGCATCTGATCTAAAATCTGTAGCTCTAGGCCGGAATATGTGGAAAATTGTTTATTTAACTCAATACCTGTGTTGAAAATAACATGAAACTGTTGGTGTATTTACAGCGGTGTACACTGCATCTACCATACCAACAATATATGTTATAAATGTAACATTGACACAATAGAGAGTACAGCAAACAATAGACACTTTGTGTGAAAGGCAGAGTACAAAGGAAAGAAAAGATGACCTTCACCCCGTCCCACCCCAAAAGGAGGACTCCTAAAAAATGGTAGAAGTGGGGAATGTGGGTTAGTGACAGACAAGAGGCCACAGCCAAGGCTGCTGGAGCATGTTTTATTTCAGCACATCCTCACTACGTCCCTCCATCCACCCTCGTACTGACACCTGGCACAGCATGAGGTAGGTATCATCTGTGGTGTCTCCTTTCTCTTAGGGAGGACGGGTTAGAAATAAAAACTCCCTTCCTCTGTGATACATCCAAGGGTGTCATCGTTTTCACAGTTTACCAAATGATAAAGCTGATGGTCTCTCCACAGGCATTGTTCCAGGAGACCTCACTGCTAGGACATTTCTCTTTTTACTCCACCGGTCACTGATTTTCTGAAGGTTCCATTGTCATCCTGGGTAGCACCTGCCAGACTCTCTTGAGCAACGACAGCGGGATCCATTCCTCCGTGCGGTCAGCATGGGTCCAGGGTCAGCCCAAACATCACTGCTAATTCCGCGGTTTTAGGAAATCCCAGATAGCGCTTGTGCAACATTTGCTACTTCCAAGCCAGCCACATGGGCTAAAGCACAAACTCCGTAATGATTTTGGCAGGAAAATAAAAAGACGCAGATTTTTTCCAGGATGGTGTCAGTGTGCCTGTATTTGTTACTCTCCTCCTGTTACAGTAAGGAATTTCCCCTCCTCCCCTTTATTCACGGTTTTTGGCCAACGCTGACCAGATGGATCAATGAGTAGAAACCCCATTCTGGTGTAAATCAGGTATAAACCGGTGCAACGTCACAAAAAGTCCCTGCCTCTATTCCAGCCCCTTATCCTGAACACTTCTGCAATCACTTTAACCACAAAGAAATGAAGCGTGGGAGATCAGAGCGGGTATGAGGCAAGAGATAAACATCCCAAGTATTGAGACTGGCAGCCAAGATGAAAAACTGAGTGACTTTGTAGTAAGCCCTGCAGTTGCTCAAAGTGGCTTCACGTATCCTGCTCTGCCTCTGCCCCCGCCGTCACGTGTCGTCCTCGCTTTGCTAAAACGCGGAGTTTTTCCCGTTTCACTCTATATCCTCAGCCATGTCCGTGGCCGGTTGCTGAGGTAGAGGATTCACTCTCAAAGCAAGGAGCCCAGAATGGTGCTGAGCATCTAATCCCAGAAGAAAGCCTCTTGCAGCACCTCAGGAGGGAAAATTACCTCCCTGAGAGCTGACAGGACGCCTCTGTGTACACGAGCCACAAACACAACTGCACCTTTGCTGTGACAAGCTATTGCTAGGTCATACCTGGCTTGCTACCTATTATCTTCCCTAAATCTTTATAAACTCAAAGGCTTCCAAGTATTTGCCTCCTGCCGACTATGCGGTTAGGATGATTTTTCCCGAGATATATTAGTTTGTGTTGTTTTCTCAGTTGAATCTAATTGTGCTGTTTCCTGCACATATTTCCAGCTCTGAAAGTCCCTTTGGAGAAAGGATTTCTGCGTCCTCACCGGCGTACATGTGAGGAAGACCAAGCAATCGCCCAGGGCAGAAAAACAGGAAGGAGAAAAGTAATAAAGGTTCTCAGTTCCCAGGTCCTATTGATTTCATATGCACTGCGCAGCTTGCAGTGGGAAATCAGCACCACGCAGGCATGCAGAACACAACCGATCCCCGAGACGGAGGGACAGGAGAGCTGGTAACGCATTACCAACCTCCAGTAATTTAAGAATCATTTTGTTAACTACTTCAACATGCTAGGCTTTTATATTTAAAAAAAAGAATTAAAAATTATTTTTACAGTGTAAATAAAGTTATTAAATAAAGTCAGGATCAGCTATAATCCCCTGCAGACTTCCCTCCAACTCAGTATATTACTGTTTACCGTTAGCATTTGTTTCCAATCTTTTATTCAGTTTTCACTCCACATAATAAAGTTCATGTCCAAGTAAACACTCCAAAGTCTAATAACAAAGAATTTACCAAGTGTTCTAATCAGTAGGATACTACAGTGAAACCATCCAGATACTGCAGTGATCTGCTTTAAGATTTCTATCACATACAGACACACACACACACACTTCTTTTTTTTGCACAATTCATAGGTCACTCTGAGATTGCCTTGCTGGCAAACCAGCTATTAAAAATACAAAATTACTCTGCTGCTATACCCAATAGTAATGATTTGAAGAATATTTTCTCTGGTAATCAGGATCAGTGCATCTTCTAATCTCCAAGAGAAATCTTAATAAAAAGTACGTAACTCCTGTAATTTCTCAAATTTTAAGAGAATGAACGGCATGTATCTGAGACAGTGAAAAAGAATTGCCCAGTGTTCCTCATAACAGAGAAGGTGTTTCATGCAGGAGCTTTGCTTAAGAAATGAAGAATTATTCCCTTCCTAGATTTCCAAAACACTTTAGAAGACCATCACTGAGAAACCCAGTTACCTTATGGAGTTAAGAAATTGTGTCAGGGAACCTTAAAAATATTTAGTGTGTTTTAGGCCACAGCTTCTGTTAAACATGCTCAAAATTTTCATCACAATGTTCAAGATGTTCTCCTGGACTCCAGAGGCTTTGAGAAGAGTCTGGGTTATTTTCTAGCTCTGCACCAACATATTTATGACATTTCCAGCTTGGGTCAGCTTCAGTTTGGAAAATGAGTGGAGTTCAAGAGCTCTGAATAGGTTTTGTTCTGTGATTTTTGCAGTATTCAGAAGTTTACCGGGTCGAAACCCACACAGATCAAAACTAAAGAAAATGTTCCCATGAACTCCTGTGAAGACTGAATTTTTGGCAGCTCTGCTGAAACCTAAAACAAGCGTGAGAGAGCTGCAATCGACAAAAATTATTCATCAACATTTTCACTATATATGGGTCTGTTTTATTTATACAAATATTTCCTATGTGTTAGGATGTATGAGCTGTTTGCCTGTTATTCATCACCAAGGAACCTCTGGGCAAGCACCAGGATTTGAGTGTCCGTCTTCTTGTGTCCTTATTGCAGAGGTGCCGAGTTCCTACTGATCTCACTGTCCTGAGAACTGTAAGCACTCCTCACCACCAACCGCGAGACCACTGGTCACGAAAAATGCAAAGATATTAGCTTGTTTACCATTTGTGTCAAACCTGCCAAATTCGTAGTTTCCTCAGAATTTGTTGAAAGGCTCTAGGCATGTCTGCTGCTCTGTGTAATCTGAAGTACAAAACCCTGAGACGATCCTAATGCTTCCATGCCAGCCCAAATCAAAGCAAATCAAGTTACGCTAAGCCACCTGAATTTAGTTTTATTATGAAATGGAGGGGAAATTCCCATATAAAATAACAATAGAAAATGTTTTTCTTTAGAAAAATGGTCACAGAGGATCTATATTCATAGCACAACCAGCAACAAGACAGAGAGAGCGCAATTTAAAGTAAACTAGTAATCGTAAATACATTTGCCCCCATTACACTTACCTCTGATTCCACTATTCTGTCGAGGTAAAAAAGTCTCACAATAGGAGCAAGCGTGTGCCAAGGTGGCACGAAGGGGCTCAGCGCAAAGGATAGACAAGCATTTATTCATCTCAGTCCTCTTCGCTGTGTCTGTCTCTGACCTTCCCTTCAGCTCATCGCGTCTAAGTTTCTTCCCCCTCACCCAAAGAAAGAAAAATGTGCAGACGGGTATCATAACTCTGTCCAAATGGTGCCTTTGTGAATATTTGGGCTTCAGGAATGAGAAACAAAGCTGAACGTGTCCAGCTCCCAAAGTCCTCAAGAGGCACCTCTCTGACAGAGTTATAGTTGCCCCAAATGAACCTGCCAAAGGTTGTATTAATCAGAGGTTTCCATATTTTAACCAAGAGGGAACAAATAAAGAAATGGCAAAATCTCCTCAGAGCATTTTGCACGTAAGTGATGGTCCTGTTAGAGCTGGAGAACTGTTCTCAGAGGTCCCCCCGCAGCATTCCTGACCTGGAACACAAACCGGGGTAATCGTGCGCAATAACCGTCAGGACGAAAAAACAAGTCATTCCCGCAAGAGACCATCTATAGCCACAGGAAAACGACATAACTTTGTGAGTAAATAACTAACTGGATGGGGTTGACAGTTTTGCTTTGTCTAACAGGAGGGGACGCGCATTTAGGTACGAATTGACAGCTGCTTCTGGGATGAAAGGGCTTTCATTCACTGCGCTGAGTATGATGGATCGGTACCAGTGTGAGAACTGCAAATCCACGTTTGCACGCACAAGCAGCTGCTTCTGGGAGGCTTTTAAAAATTCAAGAAGAGAAGGAAAAATGTTGTCTTGTGGACTGCTCTTCTGCAAGTTTTATATGCAAGGAAATTCTGAGAGCTTAAGACATCTGGCTTGTCGGTAAACTAAGAAGTATGAAGCGAGGAAGGAGACGGATACCATGTGAGGTACAGAAAGGTCTCTTAACTGTAGATTCTCAAAGCAATATTATCTTGGATGTTTCCCTCTCTGTTCCCTGTTTAGGTTTCTTATTCAAGCCACAGCCTGTTTGTCCAGTGTTGTTCCAGTGCCACGCATAACGCAGAAATATTTGAAATGAGGAGCAATTAGGGTTACTGTACCATAAGGCTCAAGTATTTAGAAAGCAGGACTTTTTTAAAGTCAGGGTACGCTGAAACCAGCAGTTTCTATTTTTCAGTTTTTATGTCTCAGAGCTGGCTGACCACACTACTGGCACATGGCACGGTAATAACAGCTACGGGGAGTGGTATTGCCATCTGGGCCCAATGAGCCAGGCTGATTTCCCCCACCTGAGAATGTGATCCATAATCTTTCACAGGTGGATTTGGCTAGGACTAGGAAGTAGCAAGATGAGCACAAATAAAAAGCAATGGTAGCAAAGTTACCACAGCCTCTCCTGCATGCAATGAAAAATCGCTTTCAGACTTTTGCAATTTATTTTCATCCCCTTCTTTTTTACCCTTTTTTTCCCATTGTTATTATTTTTTTGCTCTGCTTGTCTTTGCTGATTGCGTACATTGCTCGTTCCTGCTCACGTGGTATCAATGCCACGTTTTTGTGGGTGTTCAGCCTCCTGGTGGGCTTGGGTCCCTGCTGCAGAGATTGGCCTTTGGGCCACTCTGCCTCTTATTCTAGTGAAGGAAAAACCGTTCCCTACAGCGCTTTTCCTCACATATGAAGACCAGACCTGGGGTACCGCTACCCCCCGACTATCATGTTTAGTTAGTTGAGAGCGGGGGAATTTTCCAGCGGTCCAGCCAAGCAAATGCTTATGAGGACACAGAGCATACACAGCGCCTGTATGTATGCACAGAGGAGATGATCTAAAAGTTTCCTGTTACTGTAGTACAGCTACTAAATGTAAATTGACAGAATGCAAAGAATATTATCATGGAAACATCAGCAAGCAGAGTAGCCTGTGGGAAAACATCACAGGAAAAGGAAAAAAGAGTTCCCCTCCACATTTGGAAATTTGGATGAAGTGCTAAGCTGCAGGGGTTGGATCTTGAACTAAATGTCAGTGCTTTGGGGTCAGTGACCTTACCTCTACAGTACTTTATTGGTAGTGTGATAGATAATTTATGGCTTTAAAAAATGCTGGAAGGACATACTCTTTCATTGAACATATGGTTTGGATTTGTACTATGTCCATTATTCTTGTTTCTGACAATCTGTAATAAGTCTATATAAATTTGTTACTAAATTGCTATTCTCTAATAGATACACAATATTTCCATTATTTGACGATATTATTGTCACAGGGGTACCTATGTCAAGTCCAAAAGCTCTTATGAAATGTATGAGTATGTGCCAGGATTTCACTTTAACATACAACCTTTAATTTTAAATACAATCGTATAAGTAATAAAGCTTCAACGTTTCAGCTTGAATTCCTTGTAATAATAGCCTTTTGTTTATTTCCTTCTTTTAAATAAAACTGACACCACCAGCATATTGGCAAGGTTAAGACAATCCTGTTATTACAAACATTTTATTACAATGAAAAGGAAATAATGTGTTTTTTAAAAATATTCCTCTGAAGCTTTACTGCCTGATTACCTCATAATATCTTTATCTCTTAGCTATTCCCTGCCAAGCCTGTGTTTCATTCCTCTATCTGTGAAGAATGTCATTTTTTTCCCCCCAAGTAGACACATAATTTCTTTCAGTGGCTGCAAAATTCTTTTCTATTTCTGATATTCTTGCAAGGATCTCCAACAGTGATTTATCATGGGACATGGGTTTTAATTATTACCATAATTTGCTTTGACATTAAAACAATCTGTAAGCTTGTGTCCGTTGTTTGGCCAAATGTGACTGTTTGCATAAGCAATAACTTGCCATTTCCTTCATGTTGGCAACACTGAGTTCCTGTGGCCTGGAGAAATTAGTGCATTGTCTACTCCCTTATAAGTCAATGGGGTTTTGCCATCAACTTGCACGGGAGAAGAATCAGGTTCCAGGTAAGGAAGAGCTGAAAGGGCTGCTTTTTACACATTTTTCTTTACTGAAAACTAATTCTTTCATGAGATTCAGGAAAAAATCATACAAAAGCTTTTGTTTCTTTCATTATACTGTCCTAGAAGCAAAGGGTCACTGCTGAAATGTTATGTCTGCTAGAGACTGCCAAGGTTTGTCATTAAGCACGATCACTTGGGAATGTTCCAAACATTAATACTTTTATATTCGAGATAATGATATTTTCAGTCAAGCGATATGCAATTTTTGCCAAACCCAAGCAATGTAAATACAACTTCTCTTTGGTCGTATTGGAAGGACCAGTATCGCGTGGCAGGTGTCCTCCACAGCTTTTGTCCCTTGAGAGGTTGCTCTGGGGCCCTCCTGGAGCATTTTGAGGCTCCCTCTTGACTTCGAGCCTGGGTTTCCTCTGCAGAACTAGCCAGGATTGCCTGGAAATGGTGCACATCTGAGTCTCGTCCCAGCAGGAGAAACAGTCCTGGATCCCACATTGCAGAGGAAGAATTTATCATTGCCTATTCCCATTATTCTGGCTCTCTGTTCATTTTATGACAAACCATAACAAAACAACTAGCAAATGTTCAGTCTTGCCATTGTTTGTCGTGTATTTTTCAAACATAATTTGTTATTTTCATTTTTGAAAAATCAACGTCTGTGACATGGCTGTTCTCTTATTCTGAAGCAAAGCATTAACTCTAACTTCACCTGTGCAACAAACACATCGAAAACATAATCACTAATCCTATTGCCATGGGAGATTGGCAATTCCCCATCAGCACAGAAGGAAAACAGGAATGGTCTGCTCCAGTGTTTGATAGAACTGTATCTTCTATTAGTAATAAAAATACTTTTCACGTATAAATTGCATTTCATGCAAAGATCCCTGTGTGCATTACAGAGGTTGAGTTATCATTATCCTTGTTTTACAAATGGCCTGCCAGTGCCACAATGAAAACCGTTATATCATTGTTCCTTCAGTTAGATCTTTTAATCACTAGTGGCCAGGGCTGAGCTTGAAATTCAACTCCCACGCAAGTATCAAACTAGTATTTAGCCCTCCTCATTGTCCCCTGGTGACACTTTCATGGAAGTAATAGTGATGAGTTTGAACATGTTGCTGAGTGCTGCATATTTGTGAGAAAACAGCTCTAAGAGCATTGAACGCTCCACTCTGCCATCAATTTGAGCCATTCCTAGAGTAAAACAGGGCTTATCTAGTAGGGCACCTCTCAGGAAGTTGTAAGACCAAACAGGGAAAAAGCACAGCTATCAAAACAGGTTGGCGTCAAAAGAGGACAGGTGGGTCCACAGCATTTATGATTGCAAGTCTCACAACCACTCCTTTAGGAAATTAAGTGTTGGGGGAAAGCCTGTAATCTTTTCTTTCTCCATGTGCATTGAAAGGTTTCATGAGACTTGCATGGTCACAAGACCAAGCAGTTTGTAAGAAACTCATCCTTCCAGCCAGGTCACAGGAGGCTAATCCATGGCAAGAAAGCAAGGCAGTGCAATTTTCAACCTGGAAGGTAGTGGAGAAGTGGAAGAGGAGAGCAAGGCTAAGTCCAGAGGAGAGCAGGATGTTCTTATTGCCTCCCCAGTCCTCCAGAAAGTGAGTGTGGGTTTAGTGCTGGTAGGGTAATAATGCCATGGCGGAGAGGCTATCTCAGCTTGCTCCTCCTCTCCAGGGTACACATGCATGTGGACCCCCTTCTTCATCCAAGGAAATACGGATGGACACAGCTTCCATGGCAAAAATGAAGGTCTGTCAATCTGGAAGATTTCATGGAACTGTTTGAGCTTTCTTAAAGCTCATGCCCAAGGGGACAACGCAGCCCTGTGTAACTCCCTGCTCCACACAGCCAACAGCAGTTTACCTTGGACTACACTTTTCAGGGATTGTGACTTTGCACAGGACGGAAACCAAAACCCCTGACATCATAGATCTTATTGGAATTTTGGACAAGGAGGAATTAGCAGATTGACAAATCTGACTTCTGCCAGTTCATAAGCTGTAGGATATCACAAATACTTTTCTATGCTTTAGGATCAAAGACTGATTAAACCAAGTAATTTCAGTCTCCAGGTGGATTAACAGGCAAAGCTTTAAGCAAAGAACAGGAGAGGCTAGATGCCCACTATCTACAAACCCAAGAGATGAGATATGCCAAAACAGCTTTGGCATGGGAATTTTGAGGCAACCCCTCACCCCCCAAAGTACCTCTGTCAAGCTGAGGCATGGAAATCCCATCCTTACCCTTACTTCTTCCCACCTGGCTGCCTGTGCTTGCCTTGTCCCTTGAAGCTCTCTGTAAAACAGGGCAGGCCTCCTGCTAACTTCAGCAAGGACTTGGCGGTGCTAGTACCGGCTTTATCAGAGCACACAAAAGCCGTCTGGATGTTTATGGTAATAGCAGGTATATTGAGTAAAAGATAAAGTTGCAGAAAAGACAGAATTTTCTCTGCTAGACCTTGCTAAATTCCTTTGCCAATACCCCAAGCTGGGCAAGTTGTCTGTCATTTTTAGATGCTGAGGTACTCCTTGGCACAGGTTATATATTTTAACTTTTCCTAATGATTCTAGAGGTCTCTGAACAGATGTGTTCTCACTATTACCTGAGTTTTCCAGTTCACTGGGAATATAGAAGTAACCTCATAAAAAATGGGTGGACTCTTGCAGTACTGGTAGAGACACATTCCCCATCTTTCTCCCTCAAAATGCATAGGCATTTTTTCATATTCACTTAATTTGCAGCACTAAAAGAATTGATTGGATATCCATACATTTCACCAGCACGCCTGGGGCATGTGGCTGGGGCAGTGTATGTAAGAGTTTCCTCTTCTATGAAATTTGTTCCAGTTCAGCTGAGTTTGAGGAACCACGCATATTAATTCTAACAGAAATGTACAATATATTTTCCTAACAATTTTAATCTCAAGAGGAATAGCCAATAAGTAAACACTGGAAATAAAAAAAT
>NW_010529111.1:16381-27480 GCF_000687285.1 Phaethon lepturus | reverse complement strand
TCAGCAGGATAACCTGTATGAAGAACATGTGTGAAAGTTGCTACCTTTGGCTGTTAAAAATACATTGTACTGTCTTGTGTGGGGTGATCACTTCAGGCTACACGGCTGGTAGATTGTCTTCTTTTTCATGAAACTGTCTAATAAGAGGTTTATCTCCTTATAAACACTGACTCCAATCAGTTAAAATCCTAACACTTTATTTACTGTAGCTTGACCCAGCAGTTGACTGCCTTCGCCTCAGTGAAGTCAGAGAACAGCCCTCAGGGAATGATGCAAACCCCAAAACTGCACTGCTGCATCTGTATGCAGCCCTGCGGTCGCCTTCATTGCACCCGCCTGGGAGGAAGGGTAGGGAGGAGGCAAATCTGCTTATACAAGGGCAGGACCTCAGATGTGTTCCTGCATCCGTTGGTGGTGATGAGAAGGGAATCAAAAGTCTTGAATTTGTCCCTATTCCAGCTATATCACCTCTCCTTTCATTCAGGGAGCACAGACACTGATGAAGAACTCTTTCTTTCCCTCCTCTTCCCTGCCAGTGTATATCACATCATTTTGTCAGCTACCTGCCTTTGCAGTGGTACCCACCGCCGTTCTGTGGGCAGCTCCATACAGACCACCGCTGCGGTGGCACCGCACTGGTCTGTGTTATGGCCAGCCCTCAGAAGACTGAACTGCAGGACCCACAGCCCTCAGATGCCGTAAGCCATCTCCAGCGGCCGGCAGGTGGGAAGCACAGAGTCTCTCCAGTTGAGTGGAATAAATGCTGTGAAGTGAAAGAGGAGAAACTATTTCCTTAAACTTCCAAAGCAAGTGGCTGCTCGGGTAGGGAGCAGAGCTAGGTCTCCCCTTGCTCTGCCTCGCCACAAGCATCTCCCTGCAAGCGTGCCGGCATTTGTCACTGTGCGGAACTGATGTGTCTTTCTGCTGGCCTTTGCTAAAGCTTTTCAGCCTGTATCTACTTTGAATTCACCTAGCATCAGCTGCCAGCCTTTATACTGTGCTGTGCCTTCATCTGCAAGGCATTCTGCTGCCAGCTTTACTGGTCTTCTCCTGGGTATTGTGTATTTTCACCTCCTCTGAGTCCCCAGCAGCTGTTGGACAAGTGATAAAAGGGAAGTAAAATATTGGCCAACAATGTAAGTATGTAAAAGAATAACCAAAACACCTTGGAAATCTGGGTAGAATTATTTCATATACATAGAGGATCTTATTTTGATATTTCTCTTTTAAACACATTTATTTTTTAAGCACACCTGTGATTTCCACATCTGGACTGCAGCAGGATGAGAGGTCTGAGTCCTTCTCTGCAAAATCAAGTGAAGTTGCAAAACAGATCCAGATAGCAGCGGCTGCGTGACTCGAGGACTGATAGTGAGGTGCATTGAATTTACATTGAAGTCCTTCCTTGAAGCCTGTTTCTGTCCAGAAATGAGCTAACGTCAATGTTGCCTGATGGCTCGCAGGCATATTGTCTCTGGAGAGCTGGGAAAAAAAACCCGCAACTGGTGATGTTTGTTCAGTTTTTGAAGGATTGTTCACAGTCACTATCTGACACCTTTTCAATAACTTCATTGCAGAGACCAAGTATGGAATGAAAATGCTCTTATTACTGCAGACCCGAGTTGATTATAGCACTAAGTCAACACTAGGATAAATGCTCTGTGTTGCCTGGACAAACACATGTAGCGTAATACTTATTTTCTCTTCATAGACAGGTTTGCTTAATTACTGGCTACAACTGTAGATTATATGTGGAATATGTGGATAGACTCCTTTCAGACCAATTGACCATGGCAAAGACAGTAGCCTGATCTATCTTCTATCTGCAATCCTTTACGTTGGAAAAGGACAAATAAAAAAATGTATCGCTCTGTGAATCCTTGTTCAGTTTAGGGCTATTAAGGAAATATGGATGGACGCAGCTTCCATGGCAAAAATGAAGGTCTGTCAGTCTGGAAGATTTCATGGAACTGTTTGAGCTTTCTTAAAACTTTTGTTAGGAATTAAAAGAGGAAATTGTGCTGAAAATGCTGAGAGAGACTGGTTTGATATTTTCTGAGTTAACATTTTCTGATTTTTTATTTTAAAATTGTTTTTTCAAATTAAAAATAAAACAAAACTTTAAATTTTTATTAAAACCAGATTTTTTTTTCATTTAAAAATGAAACTAAATTTCAAAATCCTAAGAAAATCTGGTAAATGAATTTTTACTCTCTTCATACTTCTGTCACATGCGGTTAAATGACTTCAGTTTGATTGCGTTCACTCCTTTCTGGCTGTGTACTGCAAAAAGAGTAGTGCTCAAGTCTTCATAGGAAAACATCTTAGGAAACAAAGTTCAAAGTCACATCACGAGTGTTTCTGGAGGGAACAACCCTGATGTGATGAATCACAAATCACAAACAAGGAATCCGATTTAAGACTTGAATTCATGTTAAATTTACAAATAAAACTAAGTATTTAAACAAATTAATGGGAAAAAATGAATTCACAAGAAGTCCATGGCAATGGAATTTCCCCTTCTGTGTTCTTAGAGTATGTTTTTCTTTGTGTCTTATTTGCTTGGATCCATTCATGACGTAATATTCCATACACAAATAAGTGGTGTGGTCTTTTTCTTAGTATTTCTAAGGCACTTAGTATATCTAACATTGCTTCATTGCAAAGATGCCAAGGATTTAACAGGATTAAAAGATACAATCAGATAATTGCACAGATATTAAACATCTTTACAGTTGTGTTACATATATTTTTCTTAATCCTACCAGGTGTAGAAATCCTCACATTTCAAACCAGAAAATTACTCGAGGGGGGAAACACATATTTTAATGAATATTTAATACTGTAGCTAGTGACTTTTCAGTTGTGTGAAACACCTATGGGGTAGACTGGTCTATGCGAAGACTTAAATGAGGAATGGGATTCAATGATATGCCATATTCATTCACCAGTTTTCTTCACTCATGTAACACACTAAGTATCAGATAACAGAGAAGAAATGCATCACATGATTTTCCCCCCAAATAAATTGCTTTCCATTAATAGTAACTTTGTCTTAGCTTCTCACAGAAAGACCCAGACTGCCAGAGACACGTGTGAGTTAGTGCAGCCTCTAAAAGCTGAGCACCTATGCTGCCTCGATGCCCCAGCTCCTCTCCAGACCAGCCTAGATGAGCACATTACCCACGCAGTTGGCAAAGGAAGCAGAAAACTCAAGAGCACCAAGAGTTGCAAAAGGCACGGGGATGAGTCCGAATTTCAAGATCCTGAGAACTGACTCCCTTTCTGAGCAAAGCCATGTGATGGTAGAGATCGTATTTGACTAAGGACAGTCAGTCATGCCTTGATGCCTCTGCAAATCATCATTAGTGCCCTGTAGTTTGTCATCTGACAGTGCGATCCCGTCACCCCACATACACCAGTGCTCTGACCCCCACAACTTGCTCTTCTTCTGCTTGTGCAATTCGCCAAAATTCTGCCTCCTTCAAAGCTATCTGGAGTGCCAGAAAGCAGCTTGGCAGTATCAGACAACCCAAAGCCAGGAGTCACTCAGTGTCCAACAGCTCGGTCATGTGTGTGTACTAATTGCCTCAAAGCTGCTTTGTTTCTTCAACCAGAGAAGGTCAGCATGCCAGATCAGTGTTTCAGGCGAAGCTAATAAAATGCACAGCAGGAGCACTCTTCCAAATGTCTGTAGGACATGCTGATTAGATAATGTCTAGATAGAGGGACGATGGCCACAAAATGTTCCTACACAGCTATTCTTACTCTTCTACCTAGATGGGTTTCCTACTGTTGTCCTCAAACACACCCTGATCCTGCTCAGCTTGCTGTGTAGGTGCCAGGTTTCAGGTATCGAGGACTCAATTTGAAGACAGTGTTTTAACATCTTTTCCACAGATCTCATCCAGAATTGGAGGCAGATGATACAACTTCCTATAATGTCTTAAATCAGCCAGTAAAAATATATTATTAGTAATCAAGTTTGGAAACATTAACCTTTCTGCTTTGTCTCATCACCTCTGAAAATAAGGGTAACTCTAATCCAGAATACAAGTTATTAATCTATTTAACATCTATACACCACTTTTAAGAACAAATAATGGTAAGTTCCAACACTACCATAGCAGCCTTCAAAAATTAAGGGTTTGGGGATTTCCTTTCTTCTTTGTGCCTCTCTTCTGCATTTATACGCAGTCATGCATAGTCATGCTTAGACTGAGAGAACAAAGCAGAGCCTCTTTGAAGGGTTCATGAGGTTTGAAAATGGAAAGGGAATTACTGTGACCATATTCCGAACAAGTGTTGCACCTCCCTGCAGTTAATGTGGTGTTTATATGGCCACATGTAAAGGTCAAAGCCCAAATAAAACCTTGTACGGCCCCTGTGTTCTCACAGTTTTCTTTTTTTTTTGATGCACTATGGAGAAGAGGGAATGGTCTGCCAGGACCTTTACAACAAAATACCTTTTGATGTGAGCTCTGAGCTTATCGCTGTGCTGACCCTCCAAAAACACCAGGGTCAGACTAGTATCCTGACTGAGATGTTGAGGCCAAAGCTATCCTAGACCTGCACCAGCACAGCTTCCCCACCAAGCCTGCATCCCAGCGGCATGCCTGTGGCCTCTGCCAACAAAAGTGTGCTTTCCCTAAGTTGCGTGCTTTGATCTGCTGATCAAGAAGGAGGGATGAAAGCCCAGCAGAGCACAGGGGAGAGGGACTAAGAAGCAGCTGGGAGCTGTCACATCTTTGATTGTGCAGTTGGATTGCCCCATGTTTGTCTACCAAAGCCCTCAGCTGTGAAGGTTCCTGCCCAGGGATACTGCCAGCTGCTGCCTGTGCCTGCTGCCTGTGAGTGAAGGGGGACAGGATACGTCCCGTCTGCATGAGCAACGTTCCCTGTCAAGCTGTGGGGGTGTCTGTTCTTCTTCTGTGGAGGCAAACAGAGGTCCCAGTAGGGCCACAAGAGACACTCACCACCCTGAGATACCCCCAGGCACTTGGGCCCCACTTCTGTTACTAAATAAACCAGACTGGTGAGGTTTCTGAGGTTGATGGGCAAGCACTTGTGTGAGCTTCGCTCACATCCACGTGCCTGGTCCATCTCACCCCCTGAGCGGAATGTCCATGCCCAGAGCACCTCTCAGCAGTGGTCGCTGGTGTCTGTTAGCCTTGAACCATGCCCTGGTGATGGCCAGGACAGGACTGGACAGAACAGGTCAAAAGCCACTCCAGGGTACGTGTAAAGAACTAAATGATTCATGCAGTTGTGAGTCTGCGCCCTGGTACTCCTTTACTTACTACAACAGATGTAGCTGCCTTCTCCTGCTGCTCTGTCTTGCACTTAAGCTGCCCCCACACCCTGGAGTGTTTAAAGCCATGGGGGTATCTCCACGGGTGCTGTCGCTCCAGTGCAGGATGCACAGGCGGGACCCAGAGACCTCCCCGCAGGCAGGACCCCGTTTTCCACCCCCAGCCATCCCTGTGCCCCCCGCAGCGGACAGCACAATACAGCCCTGGCTGCCTGGCTCTCCGCTGCATCCCGTGCCCATCCGTGCCATTCTTCTGCCAGGATTGCTAGTGGCGTTATTTTACTTCTCTTAGACTTTGTGAGCCTGTTGCGGGGAAAAAAAGTCAAGCTGAGACACCATCTGAAGGAATTTGGACTATTTCTGCCTTGTATTTGGGCACAGAGATTTTATTTGCCTGTAATAAGAAACATTACCTTCTCCTCCCCCCCAATAAAATGATTCCTCTAATATTTAAGTTTCAAGACCATACACTGTGTTTATAAGCCTCAGGCCCTGAAGTAAAATAAGATTGAGTTTCCCCCAGGTAAGTACTTCCAGACACTTTATCTGCTATATCATTACAACTATACTCTATTTGTTACTGTACTATGTAACACAATACTTGCATTATATTCCACATGAAAAGCTGTTTCTGCAGCATCTTGTCATCATTTCACGAACACGGCTTTGAAGCCGTTTTGAATTCTGAATTCAGTGCATAACAGCGAAGGCTCAAGTGCACAACACCGTATTATTTACTCAGATGGGGTTAATTGCTGAATAAAAGAATGGTTCCTTTCAGTTTACCTTTTTACAATCTCACTCACACTGGATATGGAAGACAGGAAAGTCTGTGATAAATATCAAACTTTCTAATCAGAAACGAGCCCAGTCGTATTTGAAATCTTGAACTTAATCCAGAATCAGGAAATGCAGCCACTTGTGTTACTGTTGCTGAAAGAAGAAAATGACCTTTTTATTGTAGCTTACATTCACTATTGTACTTGTGAACCATGGGGAATGGAGCAGGAGAAATGCAAGGGCTTAAGGAGACCTTCTTTTAACAAGAAAACTGAAATTGGGTGTAATAAAAATATATAGCTGATATAAGCCTGTATTTCTCCAGGGGAAATCTGTGACTTTGACATGGATTCACTCCCAACAAATTATTCCTCTTTCCTAGCTACTGTTAATATTTGTTGTCAGGCACCTACTGCCTTAAATTTTACCAGTTTAGCCTCAGAGGAGTTTCATTTAAATGTAGAAAAATTAATAATCCACACCTTTAACAGGAATATAAAAAGTGAAATGATACTATAAAATTTTAAGTGGAGATTGATTTTCAGCAAACATTTTTATTTCCCAGTGATGTTACAGGGCGAATGCCTGCAGGATTATTTCAATATAATGACTCTCTGTTGTTGACTAATTTATAGCTGAACTGGAATCCTGGACCAGCATCAGTAACAGAGTGCCATAACTCAACGGCACGCTCTTGGACAGCACACAGTGGTAGGTAAGGTTGGACCAGGAGAGATCAGAATAATAAAATTATACTTTTTTTTTTTTTTGTGACGTGGAACCTGGATGGAATTTATACTTTACTTAAACCAGTTTTTTTTACATAAGCAGTTTATTGCGGTGTCCTCTGATGTTACGAAAAATCAGATGCAAAGGGTGTTAATAAGCACAGCCGGAGCTAGATTTGCCAAGCAGTCATAATACTGTGTGGGCACTTAAATTAAGTGGATGGATTTTAAAATAGTTTTAATTTTTTAAAAATGTTTTAGAAATACTGTGAGCCTTACACATTCCCTAGGGCTGGCTGATCTCTTTTGGGAAATCAGTTAACTTAATTATCTGAAGAAATCAGAGCCTAGCTGTGAATGAAAGTTGAAGTTGATGGGTCAGAC
Source organism: Phaethon lepturus (assembly GCF_000687285.1). NCBI lineage: Eukaryota > Metazoa > Chordata > Aves > Phaethontiformes > Phaethontidae > Phaethon > Phaethon lepturus. Next base: position 20,277 of record NW_010529111.1, on the reverse strand, counting down.
AGTGGAAAGTTGTGAGAGCTTTCTGTGCATTTCCACGAAGTCTTCAGTATCTTGTAAAAGAGAGTCAGCCTTGTTTTCTGATCCCTAGATCTCATTTTTCACTCTCCCTGATTCTGAGGGTAAGATTTTTTTTTCTTTTCACTGTTCATACTATAAAATTATCCAGAAGATATTTAAAATGAGATCAAAACAAAATCAAACATCAATAAGAAAGAAAAACTCCTAAGAAGTTCCTTAAGCTTGCATGTTATTGAATGAGATATTGGTATTGACTGTGTTGTGGTTTAGCCCCAGCTGGCAACTAAGCACCACGCAGCCACTCACTCACGCCCCCCACGGTGGGATGGGGGAGAAAACCCAAAGAGTAAAAGTGAGAAAACTCGTGGATTGAGGTAAAGACAGTTTAATAAGTAAAGCAAAAGCCATGCACACAAGCAAAGTGAAATACGGAATTCATTTATGACTTCCCATGGGCAGGCAGGTGTCCAGCCATCTCCAGGAAAACAGAGCTCCATCACGCGTAATGGTTACTTGGGGAGACAAACACCGTAACTCTGAATGTCCCCTGCTTCCTTCTTCTTCCCTCAGCTTTATACGTTGGGCAGGACATCATATGGTATGGAATATCCCTTTGGTCAGTTGGGGTCAGCTGTCCTTGCTGTGGCCCCGCCCAACGCCTTGTGCACCCCCAGCCTACTCGCTGGTGGAGTGGTGTGAGAAGCAGAAAAGGCCTTGACTCTGTGTGAGCACTGCTCAGCAGTAACGAAAACATCCTTTTATTATCAACACTGTTTTCAGCACAAATGCAAAACATGGCCTGATACCAGCTACTCTGAAGAAAATAAACTCTATTCTAGCCAAAACCAGACTGAAAGGATAAACTCACACTTTTCTGGAGTAAGGCCTTACAGATTTTTCTCATCAGCTCATCAGTTCTTATAGGTCACTGTGAAAATTTTACCATGAGCTTTAGCTGGAACAAATTTAGGCCTTACCTAGCGGGTTCATTGGCTGTGATGTGCAAGGATCATCCAAAGCCAGCAGCAGCCATGCTAGTACCAAAGGATGGGAGAGTTGCTGGATAAATCCCACCAACAGCATCTGCCAGCAGTGCTGCGTGTGATTCCCCAGCGTCCCACCTTAGCAATGGTGGTTACGTGGTGCTCCCCAAGTAGTTAAACTGTGTTGCAATATCCCATTAACAAGTGGAGTTGAAACACTCTGAGTCCAGCCATAATTCTCAGGGTAGGAAACAGTTTTATAGTTCCACCTTTGCCGCGGTGGAGATTTTAATTTTTCTCTATTCTTTCACAAGAGGGAAAATAAGACCTTCTGAACTGAAAAGGAAGAGCAATGGAAAGCAAGAAAATACCTACAACTGCAGCAGCCGGTCCTCTAGTCAGGTCATTGACTTGAAATCTGGGAGAATAACCTCCATGACACTGCTCTAAATGATTTAGAATAAGAGGGGACAGAAAGGGACATAACTGGTCAGAAAGGCTGCTAAAATAAGCATCCACCACACAGAGTTACCGCTGTAAACCCATTAACCTGTGTATGTCCCTACCCTGGGCACATAGCACTGACTGAAAAGCACATTTGTTGACCTGTAAAACTAGACTAGCCATCGCTCTTTGTAACTTTACTAGGATGTCTGTTCCAAAATATCCCTGTTACAGAAAAATTTCTTCTCATTTCCACCCAAAATTCATATGTGTGCAGTGTATTCCCCCTTGTTCTTGCATGAACAGTGTCCTCCAACACAGTGTTTCCCTCTCTGATGTTCCTGTGATGTATTTCTACGGATTAGTTATATCCCTTCTCACTCTTCATTCTGCTGAGCTAAGGAGGTTGAACTGCCCAAATCTCATCTCACACAAGAAGCAGTCTCTCCTCCAGCTATCCCAGCCCTTCTGGCTAGAGAGGACTTGCACACAGCCTTTGCAGGAAGCTTTGCCAGCAGCACTGACCCTTCCCTCCCACTACTGAGAATACCTGGCACCTCCTAAGACCAAATAAACCTTTTCCATGTGTATCATGCTGAGGGCTCATAGATACCCTATAGCAGACCAGTACCCCCCGATCTGCCTTCTCTTCTGTCGTCATTTCATAGTAATGAACTCCTAACACACCAGAAAAATTTTGTACTTTGTACATAAAAGCACGGCTTTGCCATGACAACTGTGTTATTTTGACCTCTTGCTGTTATTGCAGACCTCCTCTGAGCTGATGATGCTTCCCAGTTTGTTACCAACAGCAAATGCCATTAATATACTTATTTCTGTGTGTCAAAAAAATTCACAAAAACATTTTGTAAGACCAGTTCAAAAATATCCTTCATGTACTCCGTCAATAACCTCTTCCACCCAATTTTAATGCCACTGGTAATTACCCTCTCTGCTTAAAGAGTTTTTACAGTTTTAGCACAAAAATTGTACACAACATGTTTGTATAAAAAAGATTCTCCATCCTAGTGGTTTTGGAGCAGATAACAAGCATATTGCATGCATTTTCCTTGTTCTAGATACGTATTATGTCACAGAAGAAGGTATCACCTTAAATCTGGTTTGATACACTTTTGTTATATCCATTTTGTACTTTATTCTACTTTTTATTTACCCCCATCTTTTCTTACTCTTCTTTTCAAGTTCTCCTCTAAAGCCTTGCACACTGTTGAGACACACTTAAGAAACACGGGTTTTTCAGAATCTCTCTTGCCTCCTTTTCAAACTTCTTTTATCTCCACTTGTTACACCCTTGCTGCTGGACATCAGTCCTCCTAGATTTCCAGGGTGGGGGTGTTCAACAACCTGATTTAAATTAGGAAACTCCTAACCTCATCCTCCATTTGAGCTCAGAGTGCTCAGGGATCATTTGTCCCTGCTTCACTGATCATGCTGAATTCACTGTTGCTGTTACTCTTCAGCAAACAAGCAGGAAAGACTGGCTGTTAGCTTGCTGGTGTGACACTTGGAAACACAACATGCTGAGTTTCTATAGTCTATCTATCTCCAGTTGAGCTTTAACAATGGTTTTGTAATGGCACAAGAAAGAGTTAACAGAACAAAAAACCAAATCCTGCTTCAAGTATTTTTATAACTTCTTTTACGCCACAGAGCTGTGGAGAAAAACAACATTTTAAGGGTTGCTCTTTTTTTCCATTAGGTGGTCTGCTTTTACAGGTGGTGAGTAGCTGTAAGATCTGAAAATCTCCCCACACAAAAATGCGATGGCAAGATGGTCTGGAACTGAAGCACTCAACCTGCCTGACCCATTGCTTGCATTTTTATTACACGGTCACTTGCTAAAGTAACAGTAATAGTCTGGTGTATGAACATCTTGTTGTATGTATGAACATCTAATATTATGAAAGACAGAGATACAGTTTTCTCCCTGGTAGCTGGTTCACCTTGTCCTGGAGCAGTGTATATAAACTCCCTTCCACAGCCCTTGGGAGAAGAATCTAGTGGTCACAGTATCTACCCATCAATCAAGTGCTGAATTTCACTTGTAATCTCTGTAATAGAAGACAGATCCAACCAATTCTTTCCTACCACTTTCTTTGCTTTTACGATTTGCATGTCATCTTTAAAAGCGAATTATTTGTGTAACACTATTCTGCCAGAATAGTCAGGGTGAACAGAGTTGACATTTTTGTTGTTAGATCTCATGGCCAACTGATTCCACCAGACTGCTACCATGTTCACAGCATTACAGGATAATTCAGGTGTGAAGGGACCTCACACCTGGGCTTTTAACCCAACTTGGTCTTCACAATCATTGATTTCTATACAATCAAAACACTCCCTAACATACAGAGCCACCCCACCACCTCTCCTTCCTTGCCAATCCCTTCGGAAGAGCTTATAGCCATCCATTGCAGCACTCCAGTCATG
>NW_010529111.1:14878-16320 GCF_000687285.1 Phaethon lepturus | reverse complement strand
TCCAGCTCCTCCTGTTTGGTGCCCATGCTACATGCATTGGTGTAGATGCACTTGAGCTGGGCTATCGATTTCACCCCCAACTTCAGCACGCCACCCCTCGGCTCATCTCTAGTGAGCCTGGTTTTATCCCCTCCCCCCTCCAAATCTAGTTTAAAGCCCTCTCGATGAGGCCTGCCAGCTCATGAGCAAGAATCCTTTTGCCCCTGGGAGACAGTTGCACTCCATCTGCTGCCAGTAGGCCCAGTGCCGCGTAAACCGACCCGTGGTCAAAAACCCGAAATTCTGACGACGGCACCAGCCTCTGAGCCACGTGTTGATCAGGTGTGCTTTCCTGTTCCTTTCAGCGTTCTTCCCTGTCACTGAAGGGATTGATGAAAACACTACCTGTGCTCCTGCTCCATCAACCAGTCGCCCCAGTGCTCTGAAGTCCTTTCTGACTGCCTTTGAGCTTCTTAGTGCAACCTCATTGTTGCCAACCTGTAGGACCAACAGTGGGTAGTAATCAGTGGGCCGAACCAGACCAGGGAGTTTCCTGGTGACATTCAAAACTTTGCTTTTCATTCTGGAGTGGAGTTTCCACTCTCCTCAACAATCAAAAGTAACTGCCTGCCTCTCCCACAGCTGAAATCAGTGGGAATCACCACAGAGCAAGATATTTCAGAGTGAAGATACCAAGGGCAGTGATAGTAGGAGATTCTGGTGCCCTTAAGTACCATTTATTGTTTTTATGCAAAGACACCCCTTTCTAGGGAGTAAACAGAACACATCGCATTACTGTCCTAAAGTGCCTGCCACACAGAATAAGGGCATGCACCACCACAGAGGAAGCACAAGGGAAAGGAAGGTGGACAAAGGTAAATATGAACAACCCACATGATTTCACAAAATATTAATTAATTTAATTTTTTTCTGCTCTCATAGAAGACGTGAGTCTATGAGGAGGAACCTGAATGAACTAGGGGGAAGAAGATATATGTCCTTCAAAGAACTAATGAAAATTAAGTGAGTCTGTTGCCTCTTTTGTACCTACCAACATGTTATTTCTGGTATTAGAATGTAGAACCTTGTGCATATTTCTAACATCATTGAAGTTGACCACAACATGAAGCAGCCGCTGGAGGATGTCCACAGATGACCAAGGGAATTTTGGTAGTAGAGTGACTGATTTATACTGCCAGACAACACAACATGGGAAGGCTGATGGAATAAGAATTTTAACATCATAAAAATGCTTGAGGCAAAAGTAGAATTATTCCCAATCTCAAATTAGAAACTTTGCGTCAACTGGACCTGATTTCTTCTAATGGTGGGGGTTGATTAGGTGTGACTTGCTCATTTATCAGACTGCCCTATAAATTAGAAAGAAAAGTTTATCTGTTTATTTTTCTTATTTTTCCTAAAATCTTTCTGTACCAAGAAACACTAAGAAGTCAAAGGCCAGT
>NW_010529111.1:0-14847 GCF_000687285.1 Phaethon lepturus | reverse complement strand
GAGACAGAGTCCTCAGACAGACAGAACTGCTTTTTATGCAATTTATTGGCAGCAAAAAGGAATAGAAGAGAGGTGAAGAGATGGCCCATAAAAAAGGTTGTTCTAGGTTGGTGTCTGATCTGGAATTTCACATCTGGAAAGGTGGAAAGTCAAAAGGCTCAGTCTTGCCCTTTAGGTGTGGAAAAGTGAGTATGTTTTATAAATAACATGTCCTTTCACTTGAACAAAAAATAATATCATGATGTACATGACATTCCTTCTCTGAATAGGTGAGAGTGAGATGGGGGCAGTAACATCTGAACTGAAGAGGGAGGTGAACCAAATTCTATCACTTCCTACCTATCACAAAAATTGCAACTAGAGAGGAACAAATCAATCAGGACATAATAACGGCCCTTTTCCAAATTGTAAACATGTCCATACTAGTGAATTAAAGATGAAAAAAGGAACTTCTGTTCATTTCTTGTTTCTTTCCATTTTATTTGCAGAGTCTTGAGATTTTGGGTTAGTTTAGTTCAGATTTTTAAACAAATTCTTTAATTTTTTTTTTAACATTAGATATTCACTTTCCAACCAGGCTAGAAGACGCAGTGACTGGGAGATTAATAAAGTGGTGTTGCCATCGCAGAGTTTTTTTTGAAACAAGAATTTTAAGCTAATTAAAATGTTTTTTATAGTTTTTTGGCTCACATTTAGCTTCAATTTTAACTTCTTGAAGAGAAGACTTTAGTGAAAACCTAAGAGCCAAACCATTTTAATTATTGCAAGTCACAGCAAACACTCCTTGCACTTTCCAGTGATTCTCTGAAGAGCCCTACAATGACAGACTTTTACTCATTATTTTAATAATATATATAAGTATAGAAGAAACAAACCCCTTAACATACAACTTGCAGGTTGTTTTGCTGCATAAACCAAAAAAAGGTAAATATAGTTTTAAAAAGGAACATGACTTTAAAGAAAATAATTTTCTAGAGCGAAGTCCTCTGGAAAGTAATAGCGATGACACCAGTCAGGTTCTGTGTGAATGATTCTTAACCTCTAGGGTAGAAATCCAGACCATTTTCATGGTTTATTGAATATGACTACAAAACACATTTTATTTTCAATTTTTGTTACTTACCAGATACAGAAATTTGACCTGATCATTTTATGCTTTTCAAAAGTGGTTTTTTTTTTGTGTAAATGGATTTTCTGTATCAAGAAAATACATTCTGTTCTTCAGGGATTTCTGGTCCTACTATCTAGGTCAGAAAAGCCCCATTGGTGGTCATCAGATGCAGTCTGGCACACCAGGCAGCTCTGCCCAGCCTGCTGTCTTTTTTGCTGGCCCTGTCTGGAGCTGGGAGTAACAGGGAGCAAAATCAGTGCAACATACAGATCCAAGAGCAAAACAGCTCTACCACCTGGTATTTAAAACATGGACTACCATGACTGAAACCTGGTACCTCGTCTCCCAGCCTTTGAAAGGTTGGATAACCTTGTGTCAAACCCATTAGATTCTGAAGGTGTCCCCAGTGGCATATTTACAACAAAAGGCATCTTTAATGACATAATTCAATGAATGAAAATCTCATATTTTCTTGAGCGTTCATCATTATTCTGTACTTTTTCCCCATCTGAGAGAGCAACATAGGTAAATTTCCCGATGGTATTATTAATGTGACTATCATAAGAATTAACTGATTGCATTTGGGGTGACAGCAATTAGCAATATTATTTGCAGGTTATTTTTAGTTGTACATAGTGAGTAGATAAATGAAATGTCCACTAAGAGGAGACTTCCTGCATCTTTCATAGCTCACGTGGAAGAAAGGAAGTGGGTTGGACTAGATGACCTTAAAAGGTTCCTTCCAACCCAAAGATTCTATGAGTCTATGAGTCTATGATCTTGTTTACTCTGGTACAGTGTCAGACAGACTGAGCTCTGATCTTACAAATGATCATGCCTGGGAGAATGTGAGTGTTGATTTCTCATTGCACACGGCAGTTTGGCTACCTGCATGGATGTTTCAGCATCCATGGTGGTGCAGAACTAGGGAAATTACTCACCTGTGATTTCTATGGCCTTCTTCCAGCAGAGATTTACAGCATCTGATGCTGAGGCATATTTTAGCTATTCCTAATGGATATAAAATCCCAAGCTTGAGTCATTACATGTTCTTTTGGATGCATCAGCCTCAGACATGTCTTAGCCATCTTGACAATGTGAAGTTTTGCTGGTTTTTAGAGTCTACAATGTAAAAAAGAATTGTACATTGATTTATTTAAGCCTCTTGCCTCAATCCACATGGGTAAGTCTCTGCATGTTGTTGATGAGTATCAGAGTGTCTGTTCAATAGGTGAAAAAACATGTGTGCATCTCAGAAGTGAGGAAGAATGGGGAAATTTCCTTACAGTTAGGATTTTGAAAGCATATTCTTTTGGATCCGTATTAAGAAGCTTTCTAAAATCCCACCAGCAGCATATTTTCTGCCTTTTTATTTCTTACATGCAATACACCCTTGTAGGTGAGATAAGAAATACTCATGTTTTCTTCTTGATTCTCTCTGTTGAAATGAGGTCTTACTAAGGCAACAATATGAGGTTTAACAATCTGAGTTTAAGATCCAGCCTCTTAAACTCCTATGTGTGTCCTCTTCTCTGGAGAGCAGGAGCTAAGATATCTGTATGATACCTGACAATTGGGAAGATGTATAATTCATTAGGTTATCCTCAGAACTAGGAAAATAAAAAAGTCCAAGACTAAGATTTTTGCTTCCACAGTGATCCTTTCTCTCCCTCTCCAGGAGTGCAGAAGAGATTGCTGAGGACACCAGGACATCTTCTGACATGGCCTGCACAGCAAGGACACACAGGTGCCTCCACCACTGTGTGCTGTAGACCCAGAGAAGGTATTGCCGTCTGTCTCCCTGACAGAAGAACAGATTTCATCTCAGAAAGCTACTTCAGGCTGGGCTAGTTTGGTCTCCAAACCCCACTGCTCAGAAACCTCCAGTTTGATGGAGAGGGTTGGCACAAAGTTGGGACTGCTCCTTTCCTATACTTATTGCTATGCAGATCTGGGGCAGGCAGAGCACAAGGTGAGGTTGGATGGTGGTGCTGAACTGCCCAGGGTGTGCACTGCCAAGCTGGATTTAACACCATTCACCACAGCTCTCTGGGCTCGGCCATCCAGCCAGTTCCTCACCCAGCAAAGAGTAAACCTGTCTAAGCCACGAGCCGGCAGTTTCTCCAGGAGAATGCTGTGGGAGACGCTGTCAAAGGCTTTACTAAAGTCCAGGTAGACAAGATCCACAGCCTTTCCCTCATCCACTAGGCAGGTAACCTGGTCATAGAAGGAGATCAGGTTGGTCAAGCAGGACCTGCCTTTCATGAACCCATGCTGGCTGGGCCTGATCCCTTGGTTGTCCTTCATATGCCCCATGATCACTCTCAAGGTGAACCGCTCCATGATCTTCCCCAGTACAGAGGTCAGGCTGACAGGCCTGTAGTTCCCAGGATCCTCCTTCCAGCCTTTCTTGTAGATGGGTGTCACACTGGCAAGCCTCCAGTTGTCTGGGACCTCCGCTGTTAACCAGGACTGCTGATAAATGATGGAGAGTGGCTTTTTTTTTTTTTTTTTTTTTTTTTTTTTTTTGACTTGTTGGTGTCCAGGTGGCTTAACAGGTCCTTAACTGCTTCCTTTTAATCCTTCCTGGATTATGGGGGGGTTATTGTGCTCTCCATCCCCATCTTCCAGCTCAGGGTGCTGAATACCCCGCGGATACCTGGACTGCTATAAAGACTGAGTCCAAGCACTGTGCTGCAGATTGTAGGCCTCATCTACCATGCAGTTCTTGCACCTTAAAATTAAGGTTAGGGCTGAAGAAGGGCTAAGCAGAAGCTAAAGGAGCTCACTGTGAACTTCTGGCCAGGGACCAGATTAAACTTTCCTGCCAGTTTATGATCACAGCTCTGTGCTCCCCATGTGGCAGGACCCAGAGTGGTCATGGTGTCCTCCATGGAGCCAGCTTGGGTGGCACTGAATTCCTCCACATAAGCCCCTCCGTCTCAGACCGCAGTTGGCTGCTGGCACTGCGTGGAAATCAGAGCCAGTTTGATATCTCTGCCAAGCAACTCATGGCAGGAATCTGACTTCTGGTGCCATCCCGGGGATCCTGCTGGCACTGGGGCCGTCATCGCCCCCAGCGAGCGGGGAAGGCGCGGGCTGCGCAGCCGAGCCGGCAGCCTCTGCACAGCGTGGGCTTGCACTCTTCCAGCACAGCTGTATCATGTTGCGTGGTGCTTCGCATCGCTGGAGGACAGTGCCACTGGCAGGCCTGAGCGCTCCTGTCTGCTTCGTCAGGAAAACAACATTTAGGGCCGGCTTCCGTCCCAAACTCGCAGTTCCTCCATCCACACTAAGTTGGGGGGTGGGGGGGCAGGGGTGCATCGAGGTGGGAACTCGCTCCCTGCAGCCAGCTCTACTGCTGAAGTAACACTGGGGGACGCAGCACAGCCTTGTCCGCAGGGGGACAAACCTGGAATCTGAAGTAGCTTTAAACGGATTAGTTACACCCCATCAAACTCTTGTGGGCATGTTATTATTCAGAATTAAAGTGACCTGATTTCAGCATAGCTTAATTCCGCTCGTAATGGAGTTAAGCTAAATCTGAAGATGAATGCTTTATTACAGCTGGTAAATCCGCTTTGCGCCTCTGGTTAATTTGGATTAACTTTCTCGAGGGACCCTCCATGCTCGAGCCCTGCTGGTGGCCAACTCCGTTACAGCATCTGTTGCTGCCTTGCTGCTAACAGGGCTAGGAGAAAAACGTGTGCCAAGGCGGAGTGCTCCTCCTTCAGCTGCGGGCTGAAAGGAGCATGGGAGCCTCAGCCACCGGAGGCCACTCCTGCCAAAAGCCAACACTCGGAACACTTCTCTCCAGAGCTTTATCCCCAGCCGCCTCCCTAGGCGGGTACCGCAGCATCTCGGTGGCAGGGCAGCAACGCAGGAGACGCTGCCTCCCCGGGACGGGAGATCCTGTCACTGCCACTGCTGCGGAGAAGCAAGAAGGTCCCTGCCCAAGGGGAGCAAAGCTGCCCCAGCAGCATCCCCTTTCCTCAGCCGAGGGAGGAAGGGAAGGAGGTGCACCCATGGGCCCTCCTCTTTAGTCTTTTCAAGGCGGACAGCTTCAAGGTGCTCTCTGCACTGGGCTTCACCACTCACAGGGCTCCTTCTGCAGACCGCTGCTTCCCAAATCCTTGCACAGGAGAGTCCGTATTACCTAGAGATGGTGAGTCTGATGGTCAAGATGGCAATGCGGTGTAGCCGGTGCTCAGCAGCTGAGGGGTCACTGCTAGCCCAGGAGTAACACTGCAGGCTTCAGTCCCCAGAGATCTGTTGGAGCCACTGGGCTTTTCTGCCTCTCTGGTGTGCATGCATGGCTGTGCTCCCCAAAATGGCTAGCAAGGCTCTGGTTCTGCCTGAAGCTGAACATTATTCACTTCATGAATATTTGTCTAAGATGTCTGATTGTTAAGGCCAAATGAAGCCTTAACTTCCTCTACAAATATTTGTGCAATGACCTATAACTACCGGCCAACATGCCTGCCAGCACTCCATGAGATGACATCCCATTTTACAATTAACTATTATCATTTGATAACCTCTGGAGGTTAAAAATACAGATGTAAGATCTCCAAGATTTCTAATGGGAATATTTCATATCAGAAGTATGTTTCCCTTGAGGATGACATCACCACAGGGACACATATTTCAAATTTTTTGGCCATTGTATTTTGAAAGCTTCTTTAGAAATGCAAAAATGCTTTTTGAGCCCTGAAAGAACTTTTCTATGCTTTTTGAGCCCTGAAAGAACTTTTCTATCGGTCTCAAGTAAACACACTAGCATTTAACTCTTTGGAAAGCCTTGCGCAATAACAACAAGAAGTGTCATGGGAAACAAAGGACAGAATTGCAACGTAGCCAAAGACAGAAGCATGTTTGGTATATAGTGTTGATATTACCTGAAAATAGTTCTTTGCTGAATGCTATGTTAGCATTTTTGTGATGAAGCAGTTCAAGTGGAGCCTAAGCCACAATTTCAGATCAGGACCCTGACTATTTGGGGAGTTGGACTCTATGTTCAAATCTAACAAATGGTCTCTGTGCACAGTATAGCAGGAGCTAAACTAAAACCCTAAGCCTGAATGCCTCCCACCTGTTAAGCTCATATAAAAGTTGGAAGCAGATGTAGTTTTACCTTTAATTATACACAGGACTTTCACCAGTGACCAGGTATTGAAGCTAAATCATTGGCTATTAACTTTAGTAGAAAAAGACTATACATAGGTGTGTGTATATGTGTATGTAAATATATATATAAAAAACATGGATATGCAGCTATATGAATAATTTATTAGTGTTATTTTTTCTTTTAATGCCTCCTCCACTTCCATTTCTGCCCTTCTCTGTATGTCTCAAATCATACAGCTTAGGAAAACAGACTATGAAATGAGCAGCTTTTATTGTCCGTTGAACTACTGAAGGCTCCTTTCACTACATAAATATAAATGCAGAGTAACTTCAGTGGAATTAAAGATGTTATCCTATTGAGGAAGCAGTACAATGCATGGAGACAATGCAGTCTAAAAGGTCAACTTTCTTACTCGAGGGAAAGAAATTGCTTTAATAATGTACTTGGGGAGAGAAAAGGGAAAATTCAGATTTCTTCCCCTCCTTGTTGGCAGAAGAGGCAGGACCCAATTCGGTTTGGGCCCTCTTACGGTGACTGTTGCAAGGGCCAACAGTGTTCCACCAACAAGGCCATGACCTGTGGGGTCTTCACTGTAGGATGGCACTTGTTAAATGCACTTTAATTACCTTAGGTTTTTCTTGTAGCTGATGAACAGGTTAATAACTGCTCTAAGATGTTTTCTTGTTTCCTGTTTTCATGATAGATTAATTAGCAATAAAAGCTCATAAAACATTAGACCATCATTCACAAGGTAGCCATGAACTAATTAGTATTATCTTTATAAAGTCTGATGTACTTATAATATTAATTTGAAAATACAATATACAAAATCATCCAAATAATGTTTTTAATATATCCTAATGACAATATTCAAACTAAAAATGAATACTTAAATCTTCATTAAATAAAATAAGGCTAGTTTAATTGTCCAACCCCATTAGTGTTTTTTGAAGGCAGCATTCTAGGGTTGCTTGCATTCCTCAAGTCTTCATACAATTTCTAATAATTTGATAGACACTCCCTAAAGATTTGTTAAACAAGAATGATGATAGTAGCAAGTCATCATTTAAACAATTAATTATAACAGAAATCTTAGTGTAGAATTAACACTATGTATCTTAGTGCCATAGTTTGAAAGCCCATTGTGTATTTGAAAAAATAGATAATTTATCTGAATCTTTAAGAAGGAAAACAAATTCAGTTCTGCTTTGAGTAAGCTGTATTAATACCCATGTATCGTGACATGTTTATTTATACTGTGAGACATATTAATTATATTAAGTTTTAAAAGAGTGGTACTTTAAGATAAGCTGCAGTTCACTTCCACCAGTTCAGACAGCCAAGAGTTTGGGTGATCTGATAATACAAGAAGCCAACGGCTCCTGTTGGCAAGGGCACCTGCTCCTCTGCCCACATGTGTCCAGAATCACAGACTGCACAACTGTAAGGCAGACTCTGAAAAAGCAAATTGCATCATGTTCACATGGAAGTAAAATACCTGTTGTTTTAAAAAATTACAGTCAAAAAGTGCTAGACTACCACTGAAAAATGGTCCATCCATTTTCCAGCTTATTGGTAAATCTACACATAGGCTTCAGTTTAGTCTTTTTAAAAAGGGTACAAAAAATGTGCTTTCTGGACTGAAAAGCTGAGATAGAGAAAAATATGCATCTATTCCATGGAATTTATGTTTTATGTTGTAGTAGAACTGTCCCCCAGCTGTCTGTCTTATCCTGCAAAGTAATGATCTTTTCTGTAGGGGTGATAGCTTGCAACTCTGATTTCAGTGAAACACCTCCCAGAATAAATTAAGCTTATACAGAGTGGGACAAACATTCCCTCTCTTTTTCTTTCTCTCCCGCTCCAGTCTTGTTCTGCTTAGGCTTTTATACTATACTTAAAATCACTTGAATTTTCCAGTACATCAGCCTGATTGCAGTCAGACAAAGGAAAGTAGAAGACAACGTGATCCTGTTAGGTAATATGGTTCTTGCCTGTACCTTTTTACCATATTAAAAATGATCACAACACCACTGTTAGGATTTCGTCAGATCTATTGCTCAGAAAAATACCATCTCTACCCATAAACTAACAAACAAGCAATGTGGTGCAGAAATATTGTGTCATAAAATCTCCCTAAGATACAGAGACTGAGTTAGCATGGCTACTGCAAATCAATCTTTTTAATATGAACACCAGTGTTAGAATAGGAAGAGAAGAAGAGAATCCCAGGAATTGTGCTTTAAGTTGAGAGGCACATGAAATATGCATTTGCTGGTCTAACAGCCCATGAGAGATTGTCACCCCAAGAAGAAATTAAGAAATATTTGGAAAACACAGTGAAGCTCACAGAGTGATACCAAATTACATAGATTTCGTTTTCAGTTTTTTATATCACTAGACAATAGAATTCACAAATCAGTAACACAGACTGATTCTAATATAACCTAAAATTACAGAAACATAGGCGAAGGAATGAAAAAACTTTCAAATTTAGTTAAAAAGTACAGATGTCTTTGTTTTTTCATTGGCAACTTCAACACTATTGCCTTTGGACATTTTATTTTTAAGAAACATCTGTCCAATTTGGATCTGTCATACTGCAACTGTGATTAGTTAGAGATGTTACAAAAAGCAAAATTACTTATGCAAGTCAAGTCTACAGAGTTAGTGTATCATGAACATAAAGTAATGAACTTCCTGAGAACAACAATTTGAATTTCTCTATTGTCTTTTACATGGACCCCAAACCACCTGAAAAGCATTATTTAATTACATATTGCACAACTTAGAGACAGGATGTATAATAAAAATTCAGTAAGTCTCCTCTAAGATGGAAAACAGCACATACTCAGAAGGAGAAGCGCAATGCCATGACTTTGGAGGATGTGAGGATAGCAGTCAGGGAAAATTCAAGAGCACATAAGTAGGTAGCCTGTAATTATTTCTGCTGTGTTTGCCTGAGGTATCATCTTTAACATCAAAGCTTTTGGGGTCTCTGCTCCAGGATGCTTACAACCACAGGTGGATGGTCGTTTTTTCCTGCCAAATATGGCAGTGGCGATAGTTCTGTTTTAAATCTCACTTATGAGAACTTTGAGATAAATTTTAGAGCTGGACAAAAAATTTTTAGACAAATAGTTTACTCGCCAAAAAATGCAGGACGACTGAAGCTATTTGGGAGTTTGGATTGAATTCAGCAAATTGTTTCAGCTAAACAATGTGGGGGAGGACAGTGGAATTCTGAAAATGTGAAACATTTTGTTCCGACATTATCAAAATTACAAAATTCCTCCTTTATTTTCTTATTTTAAGTTAAAGCATTAGAAAAAGTGGGCAGTACAATCAAAAAGGCAGAAAAAAGGAGAGTGACACACCACAAGAAAAACCTGGAGTGTGTCACACTTGGAAACTTTTCAGTCTGACCATTCCCAGTTTGTGCAAGAAAGCCTCCAGACAAGAATGAGCTGTACCACAGAGGATAAGGATACGTGCACATTCCAGCTGAGAACATATTTCTTCTGTGAGTTAGAGCAAAGATGCACCAATTGAAAGCTGGAAAATGCCATTACTAAAGTCTATGGGTTTGATCTATTTTCTCATCTTACATAACATGCTTGATGAAAAGCAATTTAGACAGCTTCTCATCTGCCTTGACTGAATTATTTTTGCACAGGTCATCTTCTGCCTTTTAGTGGTTACAAATATCGATCAGATAAGACTATCACTACTCCTGAATTGACCACACATCTTGGCCAAATGCTTCTCTTCAGCAGAGTACGGTTGCCTGGAGCTGACAAGTGCAGAACAAAGTTAAAGCTGCCTTTAGTCCTCACAGGAGAACTGTCTCACAGCAGAAAAGACACCATCTGGTGACCAAGGAACCAACTTAAAGTAATTGATTTCCCACTCATCAAAGGAGTGGGATGGAACTTCCTTGAACTCTGGAAAACCGCTTAAAATAATGGCCCTAAGGCACATGGTGGACTAGTATTCACTCAAACTCAGACAAAAGGCAACCAACTTAAAGTAATTGATTTCCCACTCATCAAAGGAGTGGGATGGAACTTCCTTGAACTCTGGAAAATCACTTGAGTATGGTATACATTACTTAAAATAATGGCCCTATGGCACATGGTGGACTAGTATTCACTCGAACTCAAACAAAAGGCCACCAGCCAACCAGCTCAAGATCAAGGAATCCAAGAATAAAGCCACCTTTGTGCTTTCGTTTGTCCTGTGCTCCACTGCAAGATCTTCAGATGCAGCTAAAGGTCAAGACTAATTGATGGCATCAGTTTCTGAACCCTGAAGAAAGAAAAAAATGCAGACATATAGAAATAAAAGAATTAAAAAACTTGCATCTACATCTTCATGATAGAAAACATTTCTAACCATGGTTCTCATGTAAGAGCAATTAGAAAAGAGCAGATTTCATGGCACTCTGCATACACTTAGAGCATGTCTGACTGGCATGGCACTCTGTTAGGGCCAAATTGCTGTTCCAGCAGACTGGGCTGCTCAGCCTGCAGATTTGGAACTGGCTATTCAAACAAGTTGGGAGGGACTGGAGTCCCTATGACTCAAGCCCTAGTATTGAACTCCTGCTGGATAACAGGCAGGGGAGAGTGCTTACTCATGAGCATGAATGATGTTCCAACATCTGAAGCATCATTCCTTCCACTATAAGAAGTCGGCAGAGATGCAAAAGATTAGAGGACCTACAAAGATGCATAATTCAGGGATGTGTGGGAGGTTCTGATCCATTTCTTGCTAGATGTGTGAGCCTGCTCCGAGAGGCACATTGACCAATCACCCACAATGCAAACCGTCAAACCCCAGAGATTCACCTTGGGCTTCAGAGTCTCTGGAGTCTGATCCAAACCTGTTGCTCATGAAGTCTGGACCGATCAGGCAGGCCTCAACTAACTACAGCTTCTACTGCTGGCAGAAATCCCAGGCGCAGCCATACTGGGGTTCTGTGGCTTCTCTTGCCCTTTAATAGCTCATTAAGCTCTCTTGCAAGGGTAGAACCTGGCATCCAGAGCTGCAGCTACTAAACTACATACAAGTTGCTGTATGGACCTGAGGGAACCACATTGTTGTGAAGGGAGAAAAGTGATGTGAGGGGAAGCAAAAAGCACTCTCTCATTCAGGATCCAAACCTTCTTTCTACATTTTCATAGATTTGTTCACTTTCACGGTGAGCAGAGAATGGGAACAGAGTAATCTTTGAGAATCCATATGGCAGAATCACACATGATGCCCTAGGCTGTTGATGTGAATTTGTCTCAGGCTAGCAGTGACTATATATTGACTCATGTCAGTAAGCAACTTGTTTCAGCTGTGTCTGTTCTGATGTTGATTTCTGATTAGAGGTGTTCTCAGGGCCCAGAAGTTGTTATCCACCACAGTGTGTGGGAAAATGCAGTCTAATTCCATAGGGAAAAGTTTCAGCTATCAGGATAATAGAGAACAGGAGTTGAAATGATGAAGAATGCTACACTACTAACGAGCTAGAGCCAGAACATTGTGTGAAATATATTAATTTGTTCTGGTCTTGCCTTTGGCAATTTTGGGTGTAAATGGCCTCTTGCCTATAGACTACAACTGCCCATTTTCCTGCCTGCTTCTGCAGAAGCTACTCAACCACTGGTTGTTTCAGTGTACTTTTCTTTCCCCAGTTCCCTTTTGTGAAAAAAAATCAACAAAATCCATAGTACAATCCACCATGGGGTGTAAAGAGATTCTCATCTACTCTCTTTTGTCCCACTTGAGTCTGCCAGCTGATCTGCCCACAAGAGCACTACCTCATCTGATTCATCCAGGTTAGCAAACACTACTCCTTAAAGTATTTTAGGTAGCCTGGCTGATTTGGACTGACACAGGTTAGAAAATATACCAAAGCATCCTTACCAGAAAACCCAATGGGGCAGCAATATCTGTAGGAAGGGGGTGACGAGAAGGCAAAGTTGGAAAGCGAAGAGAGAAGGGGGTGGCAGTCCCTCCTGCCCACCCAGTTAAGTTTCACTGGTGGGATCCATCCTCAGAAACAGTAAAACATCTCAGACCAGGAAAGCTTTAGGGCTGCGGGCAGGGATAGTTCAATCTGAGCTTGGCAGGGACAAAGTTCTGGAGGGAAGCAGCTCTGCACCCAAGTTTAAAAAGCCTTGGGCAAATGCCACTAGGTAATGTCTCTTACATGAACGCAATATTAATAACTCATTCCTTCCTCATCTGTGAACAGCATTCCTACACCTAAGGAGAAGGACACATCAGCCTATGATAGTTGCATACTCTAGTCTTCACAGCTTTCCTTGGAGCTTCACAGAGATGAATGAAACAAATCCCAGTTGAGTAGTTCAAGTCAGGTACTCTATGCAGCCTTTGTATAAGGGGAATTGAAGCATGGGCAGAATATGTACCTGATTTCCATGTTGGCCTAAATGTCAAGTTAATCCTTCCCCTGACATTTAAAAGCAGCAGAAAAGGGTAAAACCATTGGTCTTTTCTCTTTTCAGAGTAGTTCCTCCTTTTGTATGTAATGAAAACAGAGAAGAATATGGGGAGAAGAAATAAAAAAGAATTGGAAGAGAAAAATTAATAGTTGATTTATGAATTTCACCATTTTTTATTTAAAGGGAGAAAAGCAAACCTGCTGTTTACCAAGAGAAAGTGTATTTTAGCTTGATCTTTGGTGGAGTTAATTATTAGAGCAAGGGGTTAAAAGAAAGAATTAATTGTGTTTGCCATTTCCAGAACACTGCTCTAACTCAATTGCTACAGCAGTAGTGTAATCCCACCTAAACATGATCAGTTATCTTTCCTCTTTCTCTCTTCACATACGTTTGATTTTATAAAGTGCTGAGGAAAAGGAAATTGAGATTACACTACTTACAGATGTCCTGAGAACACTGGAAATTGTTGATGGAATAAACTACCTTGAGAGATCACCTTTCCTTCATTTCAAAGCATATGTTCCCTAATCTGGCTGATGCTGAGAGATGTTTTCTTCATGGGGCCTTCTGTCTCTTCCACTTTGGCAAGCAGTGGAAGAAGATGATATAAGAGAAACTGGTCCAAATTCAAGCACATACAACCTTGAATTTAATTCATGTTTGGAAGAAGTTGCTTCTACTATATAAATAAATCACACCCTTTACAAAAACTTTTCTATGGCTCTCTGACAGTAATACCCAATGAAAAATGATATTTTTATCATGCACAACCTGTGAAAACCGTCCCTTTGTCACGAGAAAGGATTAAGGCTGTGCTATTTTCAACTCCTGACACATTTCCTTAACTAAGTATGGATGGCTTCATTTCCTTTTCTTTTCAATGTGAATTTAGTGCTGATGAAAAGTACCAGCTTAGCAGCTCAGGAAACTGAAGCATGTTATTCATCCAGAGTGAGAATACCACAGGTAATCGTACTGTAGAGTACCAGCAAAGCCAAGCAAATTTGATGTGGATGGGAAAACTATTTCAGGCAAATAACTTGCTTCTCCCCACAAGATATGTACAAGTGTTAGTCTCCCTGGGGACATTGTCAACATCATGCCCACTAGTGTTCCTGAAAAACGGTTGCCTAAAAAATTTAAGATCTTTTCCATCACAACTGTTAAGTCAAAATGTGAAAAAAGCAAATGTGACCATAACTATTTCACTGACAATTTCAATGGCGAAGCTTTCCAAGTAGCCTTTTAAAAATGCAAAATATCCCTCTAAGAGACTATTCTTAAGATTTTGTCCAGCCTTCTTTTCAGACATTAATCTCATGCTGCCACAGTTATGCTGTGCAAAATGGCCATTCAAAGCTGACAGCATATGAGCGTCTAGTATGCTTCATGCTTCTGATTTCAGTGGAAACACACCTCCATGCCAGATAATCCGACAGCAAAGTCACCAGACTCACCAGCTTTGCTTCTGAATGGACAAAAAGAACATTTTCTGGTGACGAACTTACTTCTAGGTTTGAGTGCCCCTTAAATCTGAACAACTCAAAAGATGCAGCACCTCCCAATGTGCTAATCTACATGTTTGGTAAGTCAATGAGACACATCCGACAGTGACATTATAAATCGAAAAAGACCAAGCTTGGTACATGCTAGATACATCGCAAAGTGTTTGAAACTGGATGTGCCATATCTCAAATAAAGTGCAAGCGCAGCCTTTGCAGGATGCTTCCTCCAAATGTTACCACCAGCAAACAGCTCTAACCTTTGCAGTAAAGCTTTAATATTGAAGCCCCTGTTATTTCAAAGTTATACAGAGCAGTTTCAGTCATCCATACTGTACAGACTCTATCTGAGAAGAGGTACATAGACCCAAATTCTTCTCTCCATTCACAACAATGTTACTGCGCAACTGTGAAGGCAAAGCAAATATGACTCGGAGTATATGATAATAGTCATTAGGTGATTTAAATCAAAATATACAAGGTACCTCAAAGTTTAGTCACTGTTGGATAGGAACTGACCTATGTTCTTGATGACATGCTAAGTTTTTAGCTGTAAATGTGCTCTTCAACAGATCTCTCTTTTCTTCTGAAGTGGTAAATAGCTGTCTTCAGGTTATCAATAGAATCACAGAATCACAGAATCACTAA
>NW_010529110.1:0-4719 GCF_000687285.1 Phaethon lepturus | reverse complement strand
GACGTGAGAGCCGCCTCCGGTCGCGGCCGTACCGGGGCACGGAGGATCGTCCGTAAGCCGTGCGATCGTCTCCCGGGGGAGGGGGGCTCTGGCGATCCCCCAGGGTCCGTGTGATGATCTACCCAGCAACGTTCCCATCCCTGCTCTCACCGCTGCCCCCCGGGGCGAGCGTGACCAGGTATCCCAAAGGGGAGGCCCGGCCAGCACATTCGGTGTAACTGAGGTGTCAGGCTGATGTGTCCTACACAGAGCCCTTTCATCTTTCTCCCTGTGTGTGTGCACCCTTTATGTCAAGTTTCTGAAGCCAGTGAAGCCTGAGGACATCCCCAGCTGCAGAACCCAGGCATGATTTCGGAGCCCCAGTTCATCACATTGTTTCAGCTTTTCTAACCCAGCTCCAAGACAAGCGCAAGGTACACATCTGAGTCATGGGCTGGCTGCCCCTGAACCTGCGAGCACAGACACAAAATTCCCTTCATTCCTCAAAGAGGGGAAAAACGAGCTTAACACACCTCAGCAGCTCTGCTCCTGCCCTCACCGCAGTGGCTGCTGGGGGCTCTGCCAGCATGCGGAGACACGCTCCGGTCCAGGGGAAGGGAAGCCAAGAGCTGCCCAGGTCCTTCTCACTGCCTGCATGAGAAAGGATGCAGGGCATGAAGAAGACCCCGCCTGGTTTCGTGTCCAGCCCACGGGGACAAGTTTCGTGTCCAGCCCATGGAGATGAGATGCAGCAGAAGGTCTGTTGGGTTTCACTTTGGCAGTGTGCTCTGGGAGAGCTTCCGATGTAACAGGAGGCAAGGAAGCAATTTCAATCAAATGAAACAGGCAGATAAACAAACAAAAAGAAAAGAAGAAAGGAAATCACAGGGAAGGAGACACAAAGAATTGCAGATAATTATGGCTGCAAATTTTCTAACCCACTCTGAAGCATTCATTGAAGTCAAAGACTTCTTATCCTTAAACATTTCACTTCCCTCACAAGCCTTTTCTCTGAAGATCTCTGAATATCTTGCCTATGCCAAAGTTACTTGAAAGCTCAGAAAACAAAAAGGGACAAACAGGAAGTTTTTCAACTCCGAACTGCTGCAAAGGGTATTAAAAGGATTTTTTTTTTCCCAGCCTTAAGTGATTTGCAAACTCAGCCTGGAAACGTATCTGCACCAGGAACAGCTTTCTGAGGCCACGCTAACCTCCGTCAGAATTTTAGCAGAGGAGATTCATGTACAGATCATCAAGCAAAAAGCCAGCAATGAGTAATTGAAGGCACGCACCAAACTCCAAGGACAATCTGCAGAATCCGCAATATCTAGCAGTAAAGTTTTCCACTGAGTAATTACTTCTGAGAAAAAGGAATTTGTTGAATGCTTGGTCTGGCATTTGCTAATACATTTTTTTAAAAAGAATGACCTACTCACTGGAAACAGAAGGCTGCTCAGAAAGGCATTGGTATTTATTAGTACCAGCTCTACCATTTTACATGAGTATCAGGTAGCTTTCCCCCCCCTATCTTCTGTTTGCAAACACAAAGGAAACCAGTTCCTTTCCTGCACGCTTTAACTTACAGGCTCTTCTTCAGCACATCTGTTGGAAAGAAGTTCAGCGGCTTTCCTCTGCATTGTCTCCAATTTATTAATCAACACCTTCAGCTCCCTACTGAGTTACAGCCAAATTATAGTCCCCTTGAAGTCCATGGCAGCACTTCCACCGACTTCATTAGGACCAGAAACTGGCTCTTGAAGTCTCTGCCAATTCCTTAAGTGCTTTAACTTCAGCATTGGAGATTTCTTTTTTAATCTTCTTACGCCTGTTCCTGACACATCATTTTACATGTGTGCATGCACAAACAGCCTTTCTGAAACTAAAAACAGCCTTAAAAACAAATGGAAAAGCTTGCTTCCACTCCCCCCCACCTGTGGATGGCTGCATTCGAGGTCCTGACTTTCTCTTTGCCAAGCCTATTAGAGGAAAAAAGCTATTTTGAGGGGCCATGAGCTGTTGCTCACGCAACCCCTGAGAGCCCCAACTGCAAACCTTGCTCCGTACCAGGCAGACAACAAGGGTTCAGCCTCTGGGGACATTTTGGCCTCTTCCAGCTCCAGCCTCTGTTTCAAGGCCACCAGTAAGGCCACTGGACCAGTGGCTCGTGGGAATGAGACACAGCCATGGAAACAGTGACTTCCGTGCACCAAAAATTCCTGCTTGCGGGAAGCCCAGAGCAGGGGCCTTCACAGGTCAGGCCAGTTACTTCCCACTGCCCCCTCTCAGCCAGGACTGGTTTATACCAGTGCCAAAGACCGTCAGGAAAAAAGGTCAAGAGCAGCACTTCCATTTGCCTTGGCTCTTGGGCTGCCTTTTTGTTTAGTCATCGGCTGAGTTATGAAATCTGCCTGCAGCGTCACTGTGTCTGTGGGTTTCCCATGGGCTGGAGAGGCTATTACCAAGGAGCAGCTGGAATGTTAATTACCCATTAAAGAACTAAATCTGGGGGATTTCTCAAAGCAAATACACAGTGTCTCTGGCACTGACCCCACCATGGCCTGAGCATCCTTCCTGGTCAGGCTGGAGGATGCAAACCTTGCAGACCCTGCTGGGTGCCTCCCTTCTTGCTCATCCCAGCCTGGGAAGGTCCTCAGCAGCTAGGACAGCTTGGTCGGGGCTGGCATTTGGGCCCTAGGAGCATTTTGCAGGGCAGGCAGTTCCCTTGCAGGCATGCCAGGACTGGTGCGAGGCAAAGCAAAAGGAAAGAATTCATCCTAGAGAGTGGAGAAAGCCTCATCCCGCACAGAGCCTGGAGGGACTAGGAGCAGCCTGCCTCCTAGCTGCTTTGGGGCTGAGGGCAGTGTTGGACTTCGAACCGCCGTGGTGTTTTTTTGTTTTGTTTTTTTTTGTTTGGTTGGTTTTTTTGAGAAGCTCATCTGGTTATTTCAGCCCATTACCCCATAAGCGGAGTCTTTCCCATTTCCTTGACTCTGGCTTGCATCTGTTCCAGGGGAACATCTGTAGGCTGGTGTGAGCCTCATGGAGGATCGTCACAGCCTGCCCTGCATGTATGGCTCTTCGGGGAGAAACCCACCCTGCCTGACTCAGGCTGCTCACGCACCCTTCACCATCCCCACAGCTCCTTCTCAGACAGGTCACCTGCAGCCATCATGGCACACGTGGCCTGACAAGGGCTGACCTCTGCAGCACTCTGCTGCTGCTACCCCCTTCCTTCCCCTTTTCCTTCAAATCAGGCCATGGCCAGTGTCACTGGAGCCGCAGTCTGGAATTATGGCAGTCCTGCCAATGTATATTTTAAAAGACTCTCCTTCAATATTTAAACAGGAAGATCCTTGACGCAGTGGGAAACTGCTAACGAAGAGAGGAGCGGGCGAGTGTGGCTGACGGGGCCAAGGCAGGCGTTATGGTGGCACCCGTGAGCACTTACGGACCAAACCTCTTTTCCCTGGTGGCAGCTGAGCGTTTTGCATCCTGGAGGGACCTGGGATGCTTGGCCAGAGAACGGAAAAGGTACCCTGAAAGACATCAGTGGACGCCGCCCTAAAAACACACAGCACCCTGTGTCTTCAGGCATTTGGATTGTGCAGCCTCACTAGCTAACCACTGTAACAAGCCTCCCTCGTACATCTGCTTCTCCTCTGGTCAGACCAGGTCTGAACACAGCTCCTGGGTGCAGATCTGAAGGCGCGTCGGCCCTCCCTGCCTAGACACCCACAGCCCAGTCCTGCCTGGCTCTGAGCTCTCTACTTCCCTGGAGGGCTCAGCACCCAGAGGCAGCCCAGCGCCATGGGGGAGGCATCCTGCAGGGCTGGATCAGGCCCAGGAAGCATATTGTAAGCGCTATGAAGGCAGTTTTTTTTCCAAAAGTCTTTGAGGTTTCCCATCTTTAACTCTCCTGAGCCCCTTTTTAAAGCACTTGGAAACAGAAAATACTTGCTTACTGGACCACCTGAATGTAAAACTTTACAAATTGACATTCTGTTTGCTGTAGAGGTGGAACAAATCTCCCCTGACAATTGCTCTGCACCACTGCTCACAGCTGCAAAGTCTATGCCACTCACATCAGCCACCTGACCTTCCAACAGACAATAATGTGTATTAAAATCTCTCCCGAGTGCTTTAAGAGAAAATACTCCAAACTTCCACATATTAAAACCTAGATGTACATACCCTTATGGCTAAATTCCCAAACACCTCCTCGCAGTCAGGGCTCCTGCCTGAGCACGGGGCAGGGAGAAGCAGCTGCCTGGACCCCACGACACCTTGCCGTCCTCAGCTGCCCAACAGTGGAGCGAGGGAGAATGGCCTGCGCTCCGGCCCGGCTCTAGCTGAGCACGGGCAGCGCCGGCTGTGGCTGCTTGGCCGGGATGAAGTGGGCTGCATGCTGGCATTACACCGATTTTCCTCCAGTTGTTTTTTAAACCGATTTAGGCCTGCGTTTCCAACGTTCTCCAGGCACAGCTCTGCCAGGAGTAGGGCTACCACAGTGGAGCGAGGGAGAATGGCCTGCGCTCCGGCCCGGCTCTAGCTGAGCACGGGCAGCGCCGGCTGTGGCTGCTTGGCCGGGATGAAGTGGGCTGCATGCTGGCATTACACCGATTTTCCTCCAGTTGTTTTTTAAACCGATTTAGGCCTGCGTTTCCAACGTTCTCCAGGCACAGCTCTGCCAGGAGTAGGGCTACCCCACCGCGCACCCATGACCGCCGCCATGTTGGGAAG
>NW_010529109.1:32388-36422 GCF_000687285.1 Phaethon lepturus | reverse complement strand
GCAGCTACCTCCCTGACGGCGTCCTGGGAAGGATTTCATAAGATTCCTGCGCTAGATGATCGACCCTGGACGGCCACAAATACACCTCCGAGACCTACCCGAGCAGCCTTTAATTATTTGAAGTTTGCCGAAGTGTGGGCTTCTGCCACATCAAAGAGGCGCGGGTATCTCACCCAAAATGCTGAAACCTGGGGCAACACAGGAGCAAAAACTCGACGCTGGCTGGCGAGGGCAGATTTCAAACCTGGATTTCTCCTTTGCCCAGGGGCTGGCTACAAAGTCCAGTCT
Organism: Phaethon lepturus; assembly: GCF_000687285.1. Classification (NCBI taxonomy): domain Eukaryota; kingdom Metazoa; phylum Chordata; class Aves; order Phaethontiformes; family Phaethontidae; genus Phaethon; species Phaethon lepturus. The sequence goes on along the minus strand of NW_010529109.1, from coordinate 36,134 downwards.
CCTCGGAAGTGCAGAACTTAATTACCCGCATTACAGGCACCCATATTATTATATTTGTTTACCTTATTCTCTGGTCTTGTGTGACTGTTACGCTTTGTTAGCGTAACACAAGTATTTTCTAACACAACTGAAATTTAGGCAAGAATTAGCTTCCCTGCCCTTTAATTTATACCAAACTCGGGGTAGATTTAATTAACACAACAATTTTGAGCATAATTTAAAACCACAAGAAACTTTAATTTTAAAAACTGATTTTTATCTAGTTTTAGCTATTTTCCTGAAGACAGCCTGATACTTGTTAGCTGGTGTAGCAATGAGTATATAGTTATTTAGCCAAATGTTAAATTTGGTACTTTTTTGCTACCTAGAGAACACAAAATATTCTCTAAGTGTTGCCAAGCAATTATAACCCAGATTCTCTTAGTCAGAAGTTATATTTGAAAACGTAAGTTATTTATTTTACGTGCTTTATTATTCTAGGAAATACAGAACAACATGCATGTACTATTTTCTAATTTTTGTCAAGTTGACTTTGAGTTGAAATTGGAATTCAGTTGAAATTATATAAAACCATCATTTTTATTTGCTTGTCATTTAAGTAAATCAAATTAAAATATGCTGGAAAGACATAAATAATGAATTATCAAAGCATATTTTGTATATAAAACTAAGTGCCTTCTGCAAGGGGTGTATTCACAGTAGTTAGGGAGCTGAATCTTTCAGGTTTACATGTGATTTTTCAAGTACGTGCCCGGAGATGCACATAAAGTACCTAAAAAAAGTAAATAGCAAAGTACCATTGAAACAAGGAGTTAAGTTCCCAGCCTCCACCGGTATCTACTGGGATTTTCAAAGACTTTTAGGTAACAAAATGGCTTCGAATTTCTGACTCCAAGACTTGGGAGGTAGCAGAGTCCATCCTTCCCTATGTGTTTCCAATTGTAGACTGGAACAAACTTTCTTGTTTTTGTAATTCTTATCCCTTTGCTCAGTTCTGTGTGAAGAAATCCAAACAAAACAAAAAACCCTCCCAAATATTCAATTGAAAACAAAAGTGACAAAAGCAAAAAGTTTAGAGCACAGATTGGAAAAAAACTTATATTTTAAATAAAATCAGAACTTCCCGCAGTACTCCTCATTTAGAGAGACTAAAAACCCCACCGCTTTAATAAATACATGCAGTAAGCTTGAACTGACTTCCAATGCTTAAGATAACTCTTATCACTTGAGAAATATTTTTAATGTCTTAACACTCAAAGAGGTCCCATTCACAGATTCTTCCACAGCAGTTATTTAAAATAGTCGATGTAAACTATAACTTGAAACAGATTTTCAGAATTTCCAGTTAAACAGGCATCCCCCAGTACTAATTTTTTCTTCTTTTTTTTTTTTTTTTTTTTTTTAATCTCATTTAAAACCCCAAAGCATCCAGAAATGTTTATGGAAAGTTTTTCACATGTCTAAGACAGCTGCAAGACTTCCAGCTTCGCACATAATTCAGTGCTTCCTGCAGCAGCTCGGACCAGCGCGCCTCGGGTTTCTTGGCGGCTTTTCTCACCAATTGCTCTGACAAGGCTCGGAGGTACGAAATGCTGATAAGGGGGATGTCTAGGAAAAATTAACAGCAGGGACTATGGGACTATGAGAGGCAGCTCCTCGCCTCCCCTCCCTCCTTTGGGTGCTCTGTGCTGGGCAGCTCAGGTATTTCGGCGCCTTGGGGCTGGGGGCAGCTGGCGGATGGTAATTGCAGCCGAGACGTGAATGCAGAACATCCCGGCGCAGAGTGACCGAGCCAAGACAAACCCCAGCAACAGGCAGAGGGGAATATGCAAGGAGGAAATAATTCTCCAGCCTGGGGGTTCTCCTGCCCCTCCCGTCCCGTGGGCCAGCAGCCCTCGCCCCAGACCCCTGCCCCGGCATCGCAGATCTGCCCCCGGCACAGCATCTGCGGGAGCCCCTTCCCTGCAAACGGAGCAGGCGCGGAGGGAACGACTGGCTTGTGCTCTGGCTTGTAGCCAGACTTGCCACTTTTTCCCTAACAAGACTGGCAGTTGACTGTAAATTGGCATAAAAATATACATATTTGCATAAATCCTGGGGCAGACCATGCATAGCGCACGCCTTCCCTTTTTAAAACGTGGTGCCTCCTCCTGTGCAGAGATGGTTACGTGCGAGCAATGAGTAAATAAAAGATAACCTCCTGCCATGTTCCAATAGGAGCCTCAACTTACTTTAATAGCGATAAGATGAACAAAGAGGGAGGAAGGAGGAGGGCCCTTTAGTGCTATTTTCAGCCATTATTAAGAAGATCAAAAGGAACAGCAGAAAGTCAGACCCTTGCGAACGGTGCGGTGCTGCGAGCGCAGCCAGAGCGGATGCTGGCGGGACAAGGTCGCACGCCTGGGTTCCCAGTGCTCTGCTGGGAACACCCTGCAGGCTCCAGAAACCCAGGCAGCAGGCTCAAAATTCGGTACGGACAAAACAAGAAATCTGGTAACAGATGTCTAAAGAGAGAGAGGGGAAGGGATCTGTTTGGACTTGTGAGAGCGAAGAAAATGAAGTATGCAAATCACTTCTCAATTTCATACAAAAACACCCCTTTTAAGGTTTGAGCCAAGGAAAGATAAAAACAAGGGTTCGCTTCAATTTGCTCATAAACCTGGAGGAAAGGACAGCACGAGACCTGTCTCATGTCACCAGGCACATGGTGCGTCTGCACGGGAGAGCTGCCTGACGCACACCCCAAGCTCGGGTAGGTCCTGGAGAAGCCAAGACACCCTGCGCAGAAGCTGGACCAAGTCAGGGTCAAGAAACAAACTTTTAGCTTCTGGCATTGCTACCGCTATCGCTCGATACAAGACAACGAAGCTTTTTCCGCAGCCCGTCGCAAGGACAACCCGACACTTGCTCAGGGCTGGGTGCCTTTACCAGGTTCCCCAATCCTCTGTCACTCCACAGGGTTTTCCTCTGGGAACACCGTCTGGGGAAGCAGGCGGTGCCAGAGGACGTGCTTATTGCAGAAACCTCCCCTCAGCCCAGCGCGGGGGAAGGCGTTCCCGCGGGAAGCGGCTGCGCAGCAGCGTGCACGATCGCCGCTGGTGACCCAGGGCACCTCTCGTCCCTTTCCTGTCCTTCAGGCTATGCTTTGCTCAGCCTGAAGCTCATATTTATGGATTTTGATTGTCAACTTTAAAATCCTACTCCTTAAAGTAAAAGTAAATTAACTGGAATATCAAGTTTTTGTTCTTTCTATTTAGAAAAATCTTGAATTCAGCAGAAAACACCAGTTTCTCTCCATGCTGACATCACCCCACACACACCCCACCTGAGCCACTTTAAAAGACCCAGCTGAAGCCCTCCTCTGCCTGTGGATTGCTAGGAACATTTAAAGGTACTGTATCATTGCTAGATGTGGCAAAAAGACACGAAAGAAAGAAGAGACTCAATGCTGGAATTAATACAGCACCGTTAACAAACATCAGTCTTGCTATTGCCTACTTCCACAGGCGGAGGACTGAGCACGGACTCGATGCTTTTGCTTCGGTACCACACCAAGCTTCAAAGCATGACACTGAAACCAGAAATTCGCCCGCCGTGGCCTGGTGATGTCATTCCGGGGCACACAGAGGGTTGCGATGCGGAGGCTGAAGGGTTAAACGAATGCTCCTATTCAACCACCATCTGATGTGTGCACATCCAAAGCGCTAATTACGTCTAACAAAGCCAAGGCACAAAGCCCTACAGGA